>NC_141536.1:128372498-128477498 GCF_021556685.1 Rattus norvegicus
GGATAATTGTGGCAGAATACTTTAATATAATTATCACCAACACTCCTCAAGATATTTTAATAAAAGCCCACACATGCCTAGTCAGCCTGGAAAAGAAGGTGAATGGTATCTAAATAGGTGCATAGCTTATACAGTATGGAAACATTAGAAGAAGAGGTGATTCAGACTCCAGGTGCCAGTGGGACGGACAGCACAATATTTCACCATGCTACTCCGAACTGTGCACAATTTGAGATATTTACATTGTTTATTTCTGTTTACTTCCCTTTAATACTCTCAGATGACAAGTAAATCCTGGAGAGTTAAAGCATAGACAAGGAAGCCTACAATCTCCTTTCCTTGGTGGTTCTGTTAGACTTGGCAGTAAGAGGAATGAAGTCTGTAGAATCTGCCACATGAATTAGCAGATGGTATTCTTTGAAGGTGACATCATTTGATGTGGGGAATCTGGGATGCTAAGTCAATATTGTCTTTACTGTCCTCCACTCTGTCTTGATATTTCTCTCTACCTGATTACATGGATAACCCAGAATTCCCAAGGCCTGTGATAAGACCTTTGTCCTCAGGTTCGCAAAGGCAAGAGTTAGATGTATGCAAGTTTTACTCTCCACCAGCCTTCCCTTCCTAGTTATCTTGTGGAAGCTTCTCTGCTTGGCTTCTCAGATTAACTGATTGATAACTTGCCTGGCCAATGAATTTTCTCATGGTACCTGCAATTCCTCAACTTCTCACCTAGCTGAAAAAACAATGAGACCTCTCATAAATCCTTTCCATCATTACTTCATTTCTAAAGCCTATCTCAGCTGAACATCAAAGTTACCTTCTAGAATCATCCCATCCACAAAGTATACTTCAGCATGCACTTCACAATGGGCTCTGCCCAGGCTGAAGGCGATGTGTTCATATCTTAACTTGAGAACAAAATAAATATATGCCAGTTGTAGACCCATGAGTACTGGGAACATATTGAGAATCACAATCTCAAAAGAGGGAACCTCACATGTAATGATGCTATCCCACAAATGTCAGGCCCATGAAGGACATTTTGACTTGTGCGTATGTGAGTATGTGTGTGTTGGGGGAGAGGGAGGGTGTTGTTGCTACAAGTGTATGTATGAGTGAAAGCTCTGAAAATAATCCAGACAAAGTCAAGCGACCTGTGAGGATTTATGGAATAGAGACCCCATGATTCTGGAGTGTGTAAATGAAAAGGTTTTTCTTTTTAATCCTTATGTATATTTGCATCAGTTGCTTCTTAGTATGACTGGGATTTACTCTAAAGATAGTCTTCAGTTCTCAGTGAGCAGGCTGCTGCTGTGCCCTGTGTACTCCCTCAGCATTCACCTGTAAATGCCACTTCCTAAAATAGCTGTCACTCTGCCAGAGGGCTTTTATCTGTGGATGCATCCTGTCACCCACACACAAGCAAACCAGAAATACTGAGGTAATAAAGCTCGAGCAGCCCTCATCCAGTGACTCCAAGAAGTTCTTGGACACTTACCACTTCCACCATGTCCCTCAGTGGGATGACTCTGAAGTCAACCTTCTTGGCAAACCCCTCAGAGCTCCAGGGTTGGTTGAGTGCTGGTCCTCAGTGGTCCTGAGAGTCATTGACCACTTAGTTCATCTGTGTTTCCTTCCTTTCTCACTTCGTCAATCCCTACTAGAGTTTTCAGTGATCCTGCTCCCGGCAACCCGCCCTAGCTTTTCTTTGGATCTGTTTCCTAGTGATTAAAAAAAGTCTTTATCCTTGGTTCACTCTAGATTTTAACATAACTAAGGACTCATGAAGCTAAAGATGGTATTGGGTAAAATAAAGAGAAGAGGTTTGACAGGTAAAATGAGACATCTATCTATACATTAAAGATTTTAGATGAATGTTTTCGCAGCTGTTTCTGAATGAATTTCATGTCAGAGAGTGGTCTGAGACATTAAGAAAAGTACCATTCTGATGAGAACCCCTTAGGAACTAGATATGTGCCTTGCAGTTGAGGGAGCAGTAGACCGGTGACTAACTCTAGTTGTCTATAAGCCAAGATGTAGAGAGTAGGTAATTTACCATTCTAGGACCGAAAGAGCTGAAGGGGTTTGCAACCCCATAGGAAGAACAACAATGTCAACCAAAGCTCCCCAGAGCTCCCAGGGACTAAAATACCAACCAAAGAGTACATCTGGGGGTACCCATAGCTCCAGCTGCATATGTAGCAGAGCATTACTGGGAGGGTAGCCCCTTGGTCCTGTGGAGGCTCGATGACCCAGGGTAAGGGAATGCCAGGGTGCTGAGGAAGGAGTGGATAGGCAGGTCGGGGAGCACCCTCATAGAGGAAGGGGGAGGGCAGGAGTTAGGGGATTTGTGGAAGGAAAACTGAGAAGGGGGATAACATTTGAAATGTAAATAAACAAATCAATAAAAAATGAAAAAACAATTAAATCAACCAGATACTGGAGTCTTAGGCTTTCCCAAGGGGAAATTTCTAATACATTTGTTGACAAACTGATGTTTCCACTAGGATGGAATCTGGTTTTGTGCGAAAGATTGTGTGTGTGTGTGTGTGTGTGTGTGTGTGTGTGTGTGTGTGTAAATATATGTTCTTAAGTCCTACAACTAAGGCCACCTATGGAACAGGTAGCTGGAGCGAGGAGCTTGATTTCTGTGTCCGTAAAGTAGGACTGCTGGATTTAGCATACAAAAATACAAGATACCCTGTTAAATTTGATGTGGAGTGGAACAAAAATTATTTCAAGCACTCCCCCAATACTTATTAGGTGTGTTTATATATGAAAGTATCAATCATTTAGTTAAAAACCCAAGGTAGCTTTTCTGTTTCATCTGACTACCACACTTCCAACAAACCCTCAGCACCACGGAAGAATAAAAATAAAATCCTCACGGTATAGATTGATTGCTTTTCTCATTGTTGTGATAAAATACCAGGTAAGCAAGAACCTACGGAAGGGTTTTTTTGGCCGATTATTGGAATGCATCTTGCTCAACACACTCCATTTTGGCCAGAAAGCCAGGGAGAGATGAATGTTGGTACTCAGCTCATTTTGTCCTTTCCTCCCTTTTTATTCAGTCTAGATTCCAGACCATAAGATGGTGGTACCATATCCAGGGTAAGACTTCCTTCCTAAACCAGACCTCTGGAAACAACCTTATGAGTATAGTCAGTGGTCCGTCTCCAGGCTGATTCCAAATCCACTGATGTGGATGATGAAAAAGAAACATCTCAATGTGATGCTGGTAGAAAAGGAAAATCTTGGGATAGAAGATAAAGGTGTCACTGGGCTCCCACACTCAGCTAGAACGTTAATGAAAATGCAATGCTTTACTTATAACCTTCAGTTAATTGATCTATTGAACATACATTTATTGAGGGCCTTCCTTTTACCAGGGAAAATTCTAAGTACATGGCAGAGAGGAATGAGCAGGGAAGACCAAGCTCTTAACTTCACAATTGTACAATTTAAAGTTGAACACTATGAAACTTGAAATAAGTTATGGTTCTTGCCTCAGCTCTTGTTGGACAATATTGTGTCAGAAATTGAAAAAGAAAGAAAGAAAGAAAGAAAGAAAGAAAGAAAGAAAGAAAGAAAGAAAGAAAGAAGGAAGGAAAGAAAGAAAGCAAGCAAGCAAGCAAATATTCATTTTGAGTAGGTGAGTATTTTCAATCCAGAGTTGGTTGACTCCTTGGGTGTAGAATTCATGGATGCGTAGAAAGTTGTTTATCTATATGGGTTTACTCCATTTCTCAATGGGTTTGAAGCCACATGCCACTTTCCTGTTTCTCTGCTTCATTCTTATGCATTTGCTTCCTCTAGTTACAAAAGAGACAGGTAAGGTATGATGATGGCCATGACTCTGGATCTGGTAGAATTAATAAAGCACATAGCCTCAAATCCAGAAGCCATCCACTTTGGGTACTACATTACCATCACATATGATGTTTTAAAGAAAAAGATAAAAGAAAGGAAGAGATGTAGGATTGTTTGAACTCCTGCCCCTAGAACTTAATTCTCCTATGATTTCTTAAACCTTTTGACTGTGTTCTATAGGAGCTAAAGAATGAAAAAAGATGATAAACCGTAGCTACATGGAAATACCACATGTTGTAGAACTCTACCTCTCAAGGAATAATGAATGGAGTTTAATAAAACATTGGGGAAATTGAGGTCTTCTGACTGATTGCCCATCTTTAAATTGAGTATCTTTGGGGAGACTTTTGTTTTTATTTATTTATTGTCTTATTCTATAATAATGTAATTCACTTTGTAAGCATATTCAAAGAAATATATTTGATAAAGAAGATGTCACCTTATGGACATCAGAGGATGTGTATTTAGATATTTCTCTGCACTTCTCATGTTTGTCTGTAACATTGGCCTCATACAAAATGCTATGTAAGCAGGTTGACAGTTCGATGCTTCTTATCATATGCTCCCTGTTCCCTTTGCTCTTTTATGTTTTTTCCCCATCAGTGATATTACTGAGTTATTCCCCAAATAGAAAATTAAAATGTTATACTGTGTTCAGAGTAGAAGAAATGGAATCTGATATCAGCAAATTTGGCCTTTTCAATTGTCCGTGACTTGCTAGCTGTGAGTCTATTATCAAAATTTACTCCTGGAGATGGTTTTCATAGTTATTGAATATATTTTAGCTCATTTCCCCCCTTGGGATCAGGCAATATGGCTCTCAGAAACCAAAACCTCTTGGTTCTGTTTTATAGGGTAGAGTAGTAACCATATCTCAGGCCAGTGCTTGAATTCTGAGCATTGCCTGACTTTTTAAGAAGGTGTACCTATTAATAATAGAATATGGCAGGAACAGGAAGCATTAGGCATAGTTGGAACTTTAGCCTCTTTTAAAGTAGGAGCTAGAACAGCCCACTTCTCCTTCCCATTCCTTAGAAAGTTAGATGGTAATATTAAAGTGAACTTGGAGGCAAGACTCATGAGGACTCCCAAAATTCCCACATAGGCGGAGGTTTTCTGCACTTTTGGTGGGGCCTTCCCTGACGCTGAACACTATTGCCGTTTGTCACTGAGTCTATAGAATTTTCATGGCCACGAAAGCCCTACTGGGTTATATCCCATGTCTACTATCTTTGCTTTTCAAACCCTTGACTCTGGGAAACTTATAATCCAAATCTGCATATAATTTATAGCAGGGTTTCTTCTTTCTTTTGTTGAATCCTCACTTGGGTCAAAATGTCTTAGTCATCATGTTCACTGATAGAAACAATCCCCTAAACTTTCATTGTTTGTTCCTTTGAATAACTGTCATTGCACAAATAGCAGCCCTCCCGCTACACTGGCTCATTCAGCCATTCATTTTCATGTACCTGAGATGTTTGCTTACAAATGCTACAGTTTTAAAAGAACTCAAGCCTTGCAGATTCGATTAAGTTCTGCAAAAATAGCACACTTGGCCTTCCTGTAGCATAGGAAGCATAGCATAGTTCTATGTGTATTCAAGAGAACCGTTGTACCAGAAGAGCTCTGAATTAAGCCAGAGTGATACTGGCATGTCAGAAGCAATGTGAGCCCTGATTTCCAACAACCACATCACACATCCTGTCTCCAGTGGCTTAAAGCTAACTCTACGTATAGCATAAATATCTACATACATTATTTTATACTGCAGTTCAGGGTAGTTAGTTAAGTATGGGGAAGGAATTGTATTACTTTGCCTCAGCATTTCGATGTGTTAAGATTGTTCTTGACAAAATGTTGAAGGGATGGTTAATTTGTTTCAGACAGAATGCTGTAATTCCTCTTGGCTCAGCAGGGCTGGACCACCCCTTCTGATTTTATAATAAGAAAAGAACACAGTACCTGCATTCACTCCTCTGGCAGTCAGCTAGCGATGTGATTATGTTATTTTCTTTGTCAAGCAGTATCATTGCCTTGTCTTCATTAAGTTGTATCACTGTGGTTTTTTTTCTGTAGTATTAAAGGAAGGCACAGTTTTCTCTTTTTTAAGCATATGGCATATTATAGTCCCAGCAGAATGTATTATTCAATCAAGTTTGCTGAAATTTTTCTCATAGAAATTCTGCTAGGTGATTGTGTTACATTCTTACATGAAAAGTATATTCGAGAGCAAAGGTTTCTTTCTTTTTAATTACTGGTGGGGAGTTCACATGTTACTTGTGCTTTGACATCCATATGGTGGTCAGAGAACAACTATGTGGAATCAGTTCTCTCTTTCCATCCTCATGTAGATTTTAGGATAGAAGGAAAATAATCAGGCCTGCACAGCAACTGCTTTACCCACTAACTCATCTCTCCAACCCCAAGAAGAACATTTTTAGATCCCACTTTTGCAATAACTATATGCAACTATGAGGTCAATTGTTGCATGTAGCTTTGCTACCCCACTAAGCTCTGGGAACGGACCATGCTAGCAGCCCCCACCCACCCAACTTCCCTCAGATGCATGGATAAAAGACACAGGCAGTTATGCCTTTTGACACAATTCCTGGGAGCTCCTTGTCTCCCACCTTATTAATATTCTTATTTCTGCACCTCCTACTTGTCCTAAACTTTAATTTCTCAGTTATATCCCTGATTCCCTGCCTGTAGGAACATCCATAGGTCACCACTCTGCCTGAGATTTCACATGTCTCGTCAATTTTTCTCCAACAGAAGCGTGGCTAACTGTTTCTCCACCCTTGTATTTCTCTGCTTATCTCTAGGGACCCAGAAGTCCTGACCATCCCTTCCACCCAACAATGGCTGCTTTACTGACAGATCAAGGACTAATTGGGGAACAAGACCTTAGCAGCAGGAGCTCCCCTACACCTCACCTTTTCTGTCCAACAAAAATTTCAAAACAAAAATCCTTTTTCAGATATAAATTGAACAACACAATAGCAATCATGCAAATTACACAGTGTGATATACAAATGACATCGCATCTATCATATTTGTCAATTAGATAAAATACTCAACTATCATCATTCCTAACTTAAAGAATTATGATTGTATCCCTAGATTATGTTTAAATTGTAGCCTATAATGCCATCTGAAAACCACATCTTCAATTCTATAACCTCTATCAATGTTAAACAACTTGAGTTTAATTATGAGACTAAAACTAGTCTTTAATGCCATCAGAAATATGAAAATATGAAAATGACTTAAGCATTATCTGGGTATATAGGAAGCACCAAACATAGCTTCTCAATTTTAAACAGTTATAAAGACAGCTGACTACCTGAACAGCCCCCTAATTCCTCAAAATGTTGGAGTATCAATCTTCAGCCTTTGCTTTTCACCCTCTTCATCCATCTAAGAGGACAGCTTCAGGCTACAGGTCGAGTTTGAGTGGGAGATGTATTCTAAGACCTGACATGGGGACCACTGCCTACCAAGCATCATATTATCATGTCAAAGTTTGGAAGGTTCCACAGGGGCAAATGGGACCAGTGAGTCTTCAAACCTGGACTTTCTACTGATACAATCCTAGTTCTGTTCTAATCCATTGGTGAGGTAAACTCATTCAATAAGGAAGAACCTCCCTAGAAAGTTACTTCTCTTGTAACACTGTTAGGCCATGCAAATTACTGAACTATGACTTTGTATGGTTATTTTTTCCATCTATATTTCATGCACTCAAAGGTTAACCCCCATAATATCAGGCAGTGGGAAATTTAAATGGGAATCAGTCAATAGCTGTTAGGGCTCAAGGACTTGGCCCTCATGAGTAGATTAATGTAATTTCATTTATATACTCCAGATCTCATATCCCTGAGTTAGTTCTCATGAGAGTGACTTGTTATAAAGTGACTTTGCTTTCCAAATATTCCAATTTCTACATGTAAACTTCTTTCCATTTCTTTTTTGTATGCAGTAAAAATCACACTGTCTGGTCCATCCAGCTATAAACATCATAAACGAGATAAACTTCTTAAATAATGAGCTTGCAGCTTTAGGCATTTGTACAAAGGTAGAAAGTGTTTATTCCAAATCTAATCAAGTAACAAAACTAATTTTGAATGCATTAAAAATTACTCAAATTCAGATAAATTAATAAAATTATACTGATGTTTTAATAGTTTAACTAGTGTGTTATAGTATAATTTGATGGTTTACTCTTCTTGATCATTATGTGTAGAACATTTAAAAATAATTGGTTTTAAAATTCATTATTAAAAGATCTTTTAACTCATTAAGTGATGCCTAGCTATGTACGAATGTATACACATTTACATAGACTATAGAAATGTTCCAACTCATCCATTGACTGTGAAGACTGAATGAAGTTAGGTGATGGCTGTGGATGATGATAATATATTTATATTACTATAAATTAAAATCTATACATGCATGAAATATTTTGTTCTGATGAGAAAACTGAGTCGCACAAAACACTTGCCCAGGACTGACAAAAATAAAATACATTCTTTTTCAGGAAAGTCTTAATCATGACTATTAGTGACAACTATAAACTATAGATATGAGTAAAACAAGATAATAGGGAAATATCTCCAGTTTTCATTGTACTAAACCTGGAAACTTTACACCCCCCAACCCCAGATTCCCTACTTCCAAATTCATCCACCTTCACTTTCTCTTGCTCTTTCACTCTTGGGGTGCAGACGTGGGGAAAGAAAGACAACAAAGTCAATACAGGCAGATTTTTTTATTACATTTATGCAAAGAAAACAGCAAAGATTAGTCAAGTACTGATTTAGGATTAAGTAATGAAAGTTATAAAATTTACATCAAATTATACTTTTTTGACAACTCTTTTGAAACAAGTTATAAATCCTACAGAAGATAAGAAATGTTAATACTCAATGGACAAGGAAATTTAAATTGAATTGTTGTGAGAGTTGGTGCATGGCCCACAACTGACATGCTTTTACTTGATCAGAAAATAAAAATAATAGAGACCTTTAGACAATTTGGATTAGAAAAGTGAGTTAGAATTCAAGAAGACATCTGATTCCACTCAATCAGCTAAGAGGGTGTGGAAAACAGATAGTATTTTAGACTGAAGTAAAGCCCCTTGAAGACCTTCAGGCATAAAAATCCATATGAATTCATACTGCCTTCATCATTATGGACTTCCATCCCCAGCATAGTACCTGGCATACAGTACTTTCTCAGTAAATGCCTGAAGAGACAAGATATTCTTGCAATACTACTTAAAAACTTATGGAAAATATTTATACACATATTTTATATTCATTATTTTTTCTTTTGGTCTATAAGCATAGTGGAGTCCAAAGAAATCATTGCTGCTAGTGCCCATTTTTAAAGATTCGATTTGCTCTGTATTTTTATTTTAAGCAAATGTATTATTTTCAGCTTTGAAGATAAAAACACCGATGCATAAAAATAGTGAAACAGTGATGTAAATTAAAATGAACACCTGAGAAAGAAAACCAAGCAGATTTCAAGGTTTGTTATTCTCGAGTAAACCTGTGCTTCAGATCTTAAACTCCGAAATCCATAGTTCTTTTTTAGACTCCATAAAACATGCCTGCGGTTGACTACATTGTTGAAATACATTTTCTATGTGCTTGGCTCTATTCTATAAACGTACTGTCATATTCATTCCTGTGCGTTGGTACTCAGTAGCTGCTTTATCTTTAATATTGGAAAAAATTCGGGAGAAATGGGTTTTGTACTTTGGATATAATCCAATGTGAGATCACTCGAAAGCATGACTTTAAAACAAAGAAACACTTCCTTCCCTTGATTGCTTGTTATTAATGCGATATTAGCCCAACATTTCTCTACATATATACCATGGAATGGATCCTGTCCTTCTCAGAATATTTGGATACTTCATTACAGAAACTAGAGGCTCTTGAATTTTCTATAGTTACTCTTTTGTTACAAAAACAAGTGTCTTGGCCTGATGTTGCATGCCTGTAATTGTAGTAGTCCTGGAAACTGAGGCAAGAGGATCCCAGGTGCAAGACATGCTCAGCCTGGGCCAGGGAGACCTTATCTCAAAATAAATAATGAAAAAACAAATTTAATGAGCATAAACTACAAAACAACCCAAAGCAGATAAATAAAATTATAAATGTGATTATTTTGACAGTTTATCGGGAGAAAACCTACAGTCGTTTTCAAAAAGCTTTTGATGAGCATGATTCATTAAAAAATGAGTTGGGCTAAAGTTATTGTATGGTTAGTGAATTTAAAGACACATGGAGTAATTCATCTGTCCTGGAGTGATAAACAAAATTGAGGCCAGTATATGAGGATGTGCACATAGCAATTCCTGGTTTTTGCTTATCATCTTGAGACTCTTCTAATGATTCCTATGGAGACAGACAGTATCTTCCCCACTCTGTGCTTATAAGAAAAGGCTTATCACAGGTTATGGCTAACAAATACCTTATTTTCCCCTTTCTTCAATCTTTTCAAGTTCCCTGGTTTGAAGTTAGGTTTCCTGCTACATAGTCTACAGTCTGGTATCAGTGTATGCCATTTTGTCTGGATGTCTTATTTAAGACTAAACATTTTATTTTCATTTTGAATATCATCACAGCCAAATAACAAACCCCAATAGTGTGGTTTAAATATATCCTCCATAGGCCATGCAAACTTGAACCCCCAAAAGTCTTCCCGGGATATGGAGCCTAAGGGGAGGCATTTGGCCATGTGTCCCCACCCTCATACACAGATATTTTGCCATGGTGTGTCTGCTGTTGTGGGACTAAGCTTGTCTTCTGTTGTAGGTGTCCTTTCACATCCCTTACCCTTCCCTTCTCTCCCCTTATGTTTTCTCCCTTCTGTTCTTTCTTCTCTCATGTTATGAGTCAGTCTGGCTGATATTGTACTCCCGTGCCTTCAGAACTGGAGAAAAACAATTCTGCTCATTATAAATTATGCAGTCTTGTATTATGTCAAAACAGTTCAAAAGTCACCTATGAAAGAGAAGTAATAATAAAGATAAACTTCAATCTATACTTTCAGAATCTCAAAAAATATAAGTATACCATTAATATAAGAGAATATAAATTCTAAAAGATGCTCTATATCCTTCCAAAAGCAGCCAACTTTCTGATGATAAGTCAAAGTAATATATTAAAATTAGAAAATGTATGAAGTTGTTGAAATCTTTAGTCTTTTGCAGTTATTTCTGATTCTGGCTTCTACACACACACACACACACACACACACACACACACACACACACCACCTATCTACACAATAGCAGCATTGTGATCTTCAAAATGGAAGTAAACAATATTTGAATCAATAATAACTTTAACTAACTCCCCCTTTCCTTTGAGATGGTACCTATGCTAACTTGAGTCAAACTTGTAAAATGATCAGTCTGTCCTTGAACTCCTGATCCTTGTGCGTCTGCCTGCTAAATATACAATCTATATTATTTACATTTCTTGTATGCTTATTCATCTAGAGGGGCTGGCTAGCATGAGGGTGTTAACAGCAGCTCTTCATGACATATGCTTGTGATTACATTTTTAAGAGTGATTTGACTCAGTAGTAGATGTTAAAATTATAAAGCTTCACTTTTCTAAAAAAAAATCTCTCATTTAAGAGATATTTATTATATAACCATCTTCCTGCCCAATTCATTTTCTTAAAAATAAAATAATATGTTTTTTTCTGGAAAAATATTATCAGAAATTTTTAACAGATGGCATACCAGAATCTGCAGTCTACTTTGTTTTACCATAGAGATATGATGAGTCATTCAAACCTTTCTCTAATTGATGATCATATCTATTATATATACTATGATATTATGAATTTATATTTAATATTTCTCCAAGTTTTATGGGGTAAAAATTCTCCAAAATCTCCATAGTCATATCTTCTTGTATGGTAAAGGTCTGATTAGTGGTCTGTAGTCCCTAGCTACCTTCAGAATAGGCTGGGTCTTAAAGCATGACTCGTGGATTTGGGCTTTCAGCCTTAGTCTCTAAACTATGAGGAGAGAGGACATGCAGGTTGAAATGGCTACTAATGGACCGTAATTCCATCAGGACTGGGTTGACGATGCTTCAAGGTGGCTTTATTGGCTAAGTTTCCTGGAGAACAATGTACTAGAGAAGGCATGGAATGATCTGTGTGTATAATTGGCATTTCAAAAGTAGGTTTGTGAGTCTGAGCTTTCAATCCATGAGATCTAAAGCTCTATATAGATAGATCTTGTCTGAATTGAGTAAATGGTAGCTAGCTGACACCTGCTGCAGAAAAGAATCATTCGTTTGATGTGTCAGAAACCCCTTTCTCATGTCTGATGTTACAAATGTTCTGTTATGTGGTGGAGAGAGAATAGGAAGAACATACTTTAGCTTTTCTTATGTCCTATGTCTGTTTATTGAGAGAAGACATTTACAAGGATTTCCAGGCTTTGGGAGTAATAAGAACATATGTAAGGCAACATCTGTTCCTTTAAGGATCCTACAGTCTAGTACAGCAGTTCTCAACCTGTGGGTCACGACCTCATTGGGGATCAAATGACCCTTTCACAGGGGTCACATATCAGATGTCCTGCATATCATATATTTACATTACAATTCATAACAGTAGCAAAATTATAGTCATGAAATAGCAACAAAAATAATTTTATGGTCAGGGATCACCTCAACATGAGGAAATGTATCAAAAGGTTACATTAGGAAAGTTGAGAATCATTGGTCTGGTGGAAGAAAGAAGATATAAATACATGCTAAATTTAATGGCCATAGAAAAGTCTAGAAGTCAGTAGAATTTGAGTTCATCATTAGCTGTGTTAAGGAGGTAAAAGAAATTTCAAAGGTATGTTACAAAAGAATTGAAATCACACTGTAAATACTTGGAGCAAGGCTACATATAATTTATGAGTTTTTAGCATATGTCCGGAGATACTTTATTGTGGTTAGGATCACAGGTCGGTATACTTTATGAATTGTTTGAGCTGGCTAAGTATACCTTATCAATGGAGCATGGCAAGTTATAGTTATGAGTGGCTTAGCATGGGTATGTATATTTATGAGTAGTTACAGCACTAATTCTAGGTATGCTTTCAGAGAGGTTAGAGTTTGGGTAGATAGACTTTGTGAGTGGTTTGAACATTGCTAGAGAGATTTTATGGTGATTAGAGCATGGTTAGGTATATCATATGAATGGTTAGAGCATGGCGAGGTATATTGTATGGGTGGTTAGAGCATGGTTAGGCATATTGTATGGGTGGTTAGAGCATGGTTAGGCATATTTTATGGCTGGATAGAGCATGGTTAGGCATATTGTATGGGTGGTTAGAGCATGGTTAGGTATATTGTATGGGTGGTTAGAGCATGGTTAGGCATATTGTATGGGTGGTTAGAGTATGGTTAGGCATATTGTATGGGTGATTAGAGCATGGCTAGGCATTCCTAAAGTGAGTTCAACAAGAGCTTATTGTAGACCCTAAGCCAGTTTCTTGTAAAATTCTTTCAGCTCTCTGTATGTTTGAAAATTGCCATAATAAATGATGAAAAAAGACTACAGCATGCAGCAGGAAAGTAATAAACTATTCTGACAGCCATTTAATTTTCATGCGATGTGATAGAAATAAAATATGAGAGCGAAGTTCTATGAAAATTTTTATTTTATTCATTCTCTTCTCTATTTGATCAGAAGATGAAAGGTGTTTAATGTTAGAAAATATACTGTGCACCCATCAGCAAATACCAGAATTTCCAACTCAAGTTGACTTAACTGTAAGGAAGGGGATTATTATTCAGAATAGGAAGACAAAAGGTTATTCAATTCAATTTCTCACAAACCCTCTCAGAGGCCTAAGTACCTGCTAAGCCATTACAACACCGTGCGAGCCTCCTTCCTGTGTCTCAGTTTGCTGTTTAGTTTGGAGTTAGTGTCTCCCTGTGTAGCATGGGATGGCCTCATAGTCTGGATCCTCTTGTCTCCATTATGGGATGCCTGGGTTGACAGGTATGGAGCACCGTCGGTTCCCATTCCTCAGTCTTGGCCTTTTTGCATTCTAGAAAACTGTTAGACCTTTTTGACTTGACTTATGTTAAATATCCACACTTGTTCTGGACCAACCTCTGGTAAAAAGACAAGAAGGAATGGGGCCAGGGTTTGTGAGAGATTCATGATGGCTTCAATTCATGTTGTAGAGCGTAGAGTCAGGTGACCACTGTAGGATACTGAAGAAACAAATACTTCAGGATGGGGAATAGGAGGTATTAGTGTGCAAACATCATATACACGGTACTTTAGGAAAATTTGTGAGCATATAATATATTCTAAAATATAATCAAATTATAAAGTTAAGTTTTTCCACTGACTATGATAATTGCATGTTTAGTTGAGAACTATGAAAAGATTAAAGAAAATAATCATTTATAACCAGCACTTATAAATAATCAAGGTGAATATATTGACATTTCCTTCTAACATGTGCACCTTTATAGTAACATACAATATTGTATTCTATTTGCTTTGCTCTAATTGTTTTGTTGGAAAAAATTCATTTGGCATAGATGAAGCCAAATTACACAGTCTTTCTAAAAACTAGATTGTTTTAAAAAATGTGTATGTGCCCAAGAAAGGCATCGAGTCCTCTGGAACTGGAGTTACAGGTGGAACCAACCTAATTGGATGCTGAGAACCAATCTTGAGTCCTCTGTCAGAGTGCACATGCTCTTGGTCACTGGGCCATCCTTTCAGCCCTATATTAATATTTTCCATGCTTAGTATGTGTTGTCACACTGTGCTTGCCTGTCTTTACTCCTCAATTTATGTAAGGAATACCCTGATTCTAAATATGTCTACTGTTGGACAGCAACTACTTTCAGCAGGAGCAGCGTTCTCCGACAACTTTTAGGACCATGGACTCCTCAAGACATATAACTAACTAACTACAGACAAACAAATAAACAAATCACCCATGTTCAGCAACATCTTCCTGTTTTCTTTCTTTATTAGATTTTTCTTTGCTTGAGAATAGGCATGCAGCCGAGTATGGTGGCTTTTGGCTCCCTTTAATACCAGCACTGCAGAGGCAGAAGCAGAGGGTTGGGGTAGAGACAGGGACAGGGGCAGGGGCAGAGGCAGAGGCAGAGGCAATTGGATGCATGGATCTCGGTGAGTTCAGTCTGGTCTATAACAGGTTACAGCCCAGTGAGAATTAAAATAGGAGAACATGTTTTAAAATTTAAAAGAGAGAGAACTAGAGAGAGGAGAGAGGGGGGGGAGAAAATGGAGCTGTGTAACCTGTTATTTCTTACTGCTTTCTAAATATAGTCGTGACTCCTTAGCCCAATGTCTACGAAAGGTTTAGGACTTAGTTAAGCACGTGAGTATTTGGCTATGGAGTTCTGTGTAAGTTAAGGAGTGCATGTGAGAATTAGAGTGAATGAATGAAATGAATGGGGACCCAGTATCTGTCCATTTGGGATGGGATTTGTTAAGGGCTTATTAAGTCTGTAAAATTTGCAAATTACTTCATAAAAGTGCTTTATAGGCTTTGGCACCTTAATGATGTTTACCGTAGTTTAGAGGAGACAAAGACCTCCAGTCTTGTGGCAGTTGCCCAGAATCCGAAGCAATTGTGCATGCAATTATATAATTAAGTTATTAAGAGTAGTAAGACATTTACACAAAATGGACTTTGAATTGTTTTAAACTCTGTTATCTGGAAAGGTTAACAAGTCCTTCAACACCGGTTTTGTTTTTTAATTCATCTTTGCTTCCGACGTGGCCATATTTTGTTCCTGTTAAGTAAATAGGAATTAGGAATTTTCTTTATAATTTAATATTGTGAGCTCAGTTCAGCCAGGTAAAGGATCTTACAATTCAAGTTTGTGATGTTAGAGAGAAAAGCACAGCCCATGCCAGTGTAAGCTGCTTGGGAGAAAGGCTATTTCATCCCTTGAAGCACATTTTCAGTCCAGGATCTGCAGGAGATGGTAGAACCGGAAACTTCTCGGAGGGAGGGTTAACACACCGTACAAATGCGAAGGATCAGTATTAACAAGTGGGACGTTAGTTCCCTGAAGGTTGGCACAGGCCATTTATGATGTTTAAGTAGATGAAAAGATGAAAAGTCTGTTTTACTTTAGGCATATCTGTTCCCTTCCTCTAGAGGGACAGAGGCACAATCCAGGTTGGAGGTGACTACCCCTCCCCACCCCCATGCCATACTCGTGAGGGCGACTGTGGGCTCAAAGCATGCTTGGGAGTGGGGGTGGGGGGCTTGTCGCTTGTCTATGTTAAATTTCAGATATATGCTAGCTCTGTTTTTTTTTTTTAAACTGGGGCTGCTGGGAGTCTCTCACTTAATTATTCTTTTTATCAGTGCATTTCAGATGGACTAACTGGAGGGATCCCAGCAGGGAGCTGCTGCGGCACTGGCTATTGCTAGGGCATTTTCTAGTGCTGATAAGACCCATGAAATCTGTCCTCTTCCTTTAAGGGGTCTAGGAGCAGGAAGGAGGTGTTCTCAGAAAGCCCAGAGGATTCCATTAAGAAGAAAGGTACCTGGAAAAGTGGCTATCCATGCCCTGCCTCTCCAGCTTTCTCCCAGGGTTTTCTTTCCCTTTCTTTCTATTTTTTCTTTCTTTCTTTCTTTCTTTCTTTCTTTCTTTCTTTCTTTCTTTCTTTCGTTCGTTCGTTCGTTCGTTCGTTCTTTCGTTCTTTCGTTCTTTCGTTCTTTCGTTCTTTCGTTCTTTTTTTATGCTCTGGTTTTGTGTGTGAAAACTAATAAGGAAACATTCCAACACTCTCCATATAAAGTGATCATGGGGAGTTTACTGGGTCCCAGAAAGCTGTGATCAAGGGATCAACCCAAGGTGTGATGCAGAAAGAGTCAGGAGAGTTGAAGTCTGGCAGTGCAAACAAACCTCAAGTTACTTAGGAGCTTTGGAAAACCAACACAAGTCACCGTGGGGTGCCCAGCTTTGATTTCACTCTTCCAGATATTCATAGTCCTCTGTTTGGGTTTGCATGTCAAACCTTTTTCTTTCTTTCTTTTTTTTCTCCATCTTTATTAACTTGGGTATTTCTTATTTACATCAATTGTTATTCCCTTTCCCGGTTTCCTGCCAACATCTCCCTAGCCCCTTCCCCTCCCCTTCGATATGGGTGTTCCCCTCCCCATCCTCCCCCCATTACCACCCTCCCCCCAACAATAACCGAAGATCATTGCCAATCTACCTTTTCCCCCCTCACAGTGTCCACTTGGCAAGGGGTCGTATAAAGGGGCAGGTGTTACAATTTCAATATTAAATTCATGTGGAAGTTCGTGTGCAGGAAGATTGGCTCTTGAAGATAAGAAATTGATGGTTGTTGATTTGGGCTCCTATTTCATCGTTTTCTTCCCACAAGTTTTCTTTGACCCAGTGATATTTGAGAGTACACTTTAAAACCAGCCTGAAAACATTGGCAGTCTTCTAGACCTTGGGCTTTCCCCTTTCACTGGAATAGATATTTAATCAGATCCTATAGGAGAAACAGAAAGCTCGAGTTCCTAGTTCTCCCCCTAATGAACATCCTCTTTGACTTTGCTGGCTGTAGGTGAATCTGGCAGTCCTCAAGGGGTCTTCCCACCTTGTACCCTTACAGCTTGTTTCACCTGGGTCTCCTTATGTCTCCCATATAGATCCTGGAGACAGAGATTCGTTCCTGCTTCCCTCAACTATTTACCATTATTAGTTTTCTGCTGAAAGGAAAACCCATCATCTCCTTGGAAACAGATTAGTTTATATGTTCTCAGATTATGTCACCTAGAATTAACTGGCTTTCTTTCTCATTTCTTTGTCTCAACTAATAAAAATCATAGCATCATTGTGGGTTATTAACAGTATTTGTCTTCTTTTCAGTTCAAGTACTATCTTAATTGTGGGTGGCTTCAATATAGAATTGAAAGTTCTTGCCTGGTCTAGTTATCATCTAACCCCTTGCTTCTTCCCCTTCTCTTTTTAAATTTCTCTTTATTCTGTTCTTCTTCCCTCAGTTTTATGTTACATGCCCTACCTTTTTATTTTAATGACCCAAATTTTATATTCATTTGTTACTTGCATTTGAAGTACTATTAAATACTATCCTTGGCTTAAGAGTCTTTGACACACTCTACACAACTCTAAATACTACACAATTAAAACCATCTAATTTATGGGCCTTCCCTTCTGGATCACTTTTACAAATGCCCTTTTCTTTTTGTTGTCAACCTTAATTAGGTTGATTTGAAGCTTCGTGTAAAGTGCCTCAACAAGCATTTCATATACAGACACACACACAGACACACACACACACAGACACACACACACAAATATATATATACATACATACATACACACACAAATATATATACATACATACACACACACACACAATCACAATTGGATGCTAATGAAGATCGGCTGCTTGACCCTTGTTTAATACTTTGACAACTTCAAAAATGCATGTTATGCCTTCATGAAGGAGGGAAGTCTCCATTACCTCTTACAAAGCAATATTAACATCCACTACACCTCCAGCAGCAGTGCCCTCCCTAGCCATGGTGGTAAAGCACAGGTAGGATGAATCTTGAACGCAGCCAAGCATTGAAGGCAGCAGCGAAAAGTGTGACTCTTTAAGGTCATCTCTGTAAAACAGAATCAGCTCTATATACCCAGTTTCCAGCCTCCTACTCATGCTGCAGCAGCCCATCTTTGTAGTGTATTCTCTGAATCCAACAAAATTTCCTATTGTAAATCCCTACACTTGATCCTCTGTCCTCTATCCATTCTCATAATGTTCATACTTGCTTAACATGGAAGTCATAGACCATCATACATCATGACAACTTTGGCAGAGGTACTCTATTAGCTCCTTTGCTCCTTCAGTCAGAATTTCCAACTACTAGTTCCCCTTCTTTCTGATCATTCGTCATCATTTCCAGGTAGCTGGGTATTCAAGAGGAAACCCATCATCATATTTTCTGGTCCTCAGTCAACTATCAGACTCAAAGGAGGTTCATATAGGTGCCGTCTTGCTTTCTGATTCAACCTGTTTCCTTCCTAGGCTTTGGGAATGGAGATGAAATGGGTGGATGCTAAGAGTTCACTGGCCAATCAAGGGCTATTACACAAACACAGAGATACTCTACCACAACTTTCATGTATGCATTCCACTCCCCACCCCCACTCCATACACACTACTAGTGTTTTTTGTGAGCCCACCACTCAGAGGAAATGCTCTGGAGTACACAGTTGAGTTTTCTTCATCACTTTGGTCTTGGTACCTTCTCTTCCGACCTCTGCTGCTTTCTGTCTTGTGCACTTGCTCTCAGTTCTCCACATGTACTCCATCATTATATCTTGTTAGCACTGCCCACAATTATATCTCCCTTGAAGTGTTTGTCATTTGCCTCACTAGAATGTGAGTTCCATGAAGCCAAGGACTTTGTCATATTTGCTACTGTTCTAAAATATAGAGTTGACATACTAGCCAGATTCCTGTTATTGCTGAATGGCTTTCACACGTAAATAGCTGATCAACAGGGCATCAAGTGGAGGGATGGGGTTGCCATCCCACAGTCAATAACTCTGACCCAGAATTGTTCCTGTCTAAAAGAACTATAGGGGAAAAAATGGAGAAGAGACTGAGAGAAAGGACGTCCAGTGTCCAGCCCAACACAGGATTCATCTCAAGGGGAGGCTCCAAGGCCTGACACTATTATTGGTACTATGGTGTGCTTACAGACAGGATCCTAGCATGGCTGCCCACTGAGAGGCCCAAGAAGCAGCTGCCTGAGAATGAAGCAAATACTTACATCCAATCAATGGACTGAAGTCGGGGACTCCTGTGGTTGAATTAGGGAAAGGTTAGAAGAAACTGAGGAGGAGGGCGACCCCATAGGAAGACTAGCAGTCTCAACTAACCCAGACCCCTGAAATATCACAGGACACTGAGCCACCAACCAGGCACCATACAAGAGATGGCACTGAGTCATTTCTCTAGTCACAAATGATTGGGTGTTTTTGTTTGTTTATTTGTTTTGTTTTGTTTTTAAATAAAATTTTTGGAATAGAAAAGAAATGTGAAATGAAATTTTCAGCATTCAGAAGTAAAGTTTTATTGTCACTCAGCCATACTCACTCACGTTGTCTGTAGATGTTTGTTTCATTGTGGCAGTGAAATAGAATTATTTTAATAGAGATATTGATGGATGGTAAAACTGAAACTTTTACTAGCTGCCCTGCTATAGGAATGTTTGCTGACCTCTGCCCTAGATTAACAGTCTCTCACAGTGAGCAACATTTAACATTAGTCTTCTCATGACTTCTAGTAGAATCCCAGAACTACATCTGGGAGCCTTCCATAACATGGCTATTACAGAACAAACTTCTGTTCAAATCCCCAGTTCACTCCAGAGGTCTGCCTCCATGCCATGCCTGTCTCAGAAACTGTGGAATAGGGAATATATAATTCCTACTAGGTCATGCACTTGACATAGGAGAGAGGGCCACTTCTCAGTCGTGACTGAAATGTTACAACCAGAGTAGAGTGAGTAGAGTCTCTGCTTATAAACAAGCAAAGTTGTTTGTCATCTACATAATTCCTCTTTCTGTTTCAAGATAGCATATATCAAAATACTATGTTTAGTCCTCTTGGGAATTAAAAAACATAATTCTCATCCAGTTTAGTATTATGCAAATAATTGGTACCTTGAGACATGCCTACCTTGGATAGGACATATATTAACTTTTCAATCTGTGAACTTCATGTATATGCAATCATTGCTTGGTAAGCCAGTTCTTCTTGAATATACAGAAGTTACTGTCCTATCTGAAGATGCCTTGGATAGATACCACAATACACCACCACTTGTACATCCTATCCTTTTTGTCAGCAGTCAGGCTAAATCCTGGGTACAAGGCCTCATGCCAGTTTTCTCTCTTTATGTGAGAACTAAGCATACTTCATTCAAAATGAGATGGTTTCTGCTTCAAATCCTCTTCATTTGTTGGCCAGATCACAGGCTTTTCATAGGGTGACCTTATTGGGAAATAGGAGGGTATTGATTTTTGATCAAACTGTATACCTGCAACTGCCCCAGCAAAGGAAAGTCTTTGGAATCCATTTATAAGACATGATAGAGAAATCTTCATTTGGTCAGATTAATGGTTTTAGAAGTTCCTTAATGGCAATTTGGTGAATCTCTTGGCTTGGGACCAGCATGAAATCTGAGATGTTGTAGGAATGTGGAGTCATTGGTAATTATTATAACTTAGTAGCTTATTGGTTCCCTATCCTAGATGTCACATGGAAATACTTGACTCATTGAAATCTTTCTTACTGCAATGTCACATTGTAGGGGGTTTCATGAACCTAGATAAAAATAGGGTTGTTTTGAAAATCACACCAAGTGCTTTGTACGGTGGAAGCTGTTATTTCTTTATTGATTATTTCAATTAAAAAGATTGGTTTGAGAATTAGATTTTGATATACTGGACAAGTTAGGAAAGTGCAAAACTTTTTTAACTGTTCTTTGCTAGCATTTTCTTTTTCAAATAACAATGCTTTATTCATAATTTTGACATTTCTTTTCTTTTTGTATCATCTCATTGAGAATTCTCCTTAATAGGGAAGTTATTTTACAAAAGAAATTACATTTTTATGTGAATGACTAAAAAGAAAGATCAAAGTGCCAAAGGGTAAAAGGAAGCTTTTATGGCATAAGACTATTAACTGGAGATGTAAATTTATTTTATTATTGATGTCCCAAATAACTGTGGCCTGATCCTGAAGCTATGTCTAATACTACCCTGTTGCATACATCTCCTGGAATAAAGTGTAGCTCACACAAAGCCTTAGAACTCTGAAATACCTTATTTAAAACATGACTAAATAAAAATGTCTTTAAAATAACTCCTAATTCTACCAGTAGGTTTCTTGTAGGTTTTTGAGAAAGGTTATGACTAGTGATCATATGAAATGAAGGCTCTTAGTAGAATTACAAAAATGATTGGAAAAAACTGAATGGATTAAAGTCTGGGTCTCTGTATAGTATTTAATATATATTTGATTTTTTCCAGAGTAATGGTATCCATGATTTCTAGTGCTATAACAGTGATAGTCTTTATGCTTATATCTCCCCAACCCCCCTCTTTCTTCCAGACATGCAGATAAACACAAATACTTTTAGAAGAATTCAGTATTATTACTATCAAATAAAGATGAAAAAGAAATGATTTCTAGCCAATATTCTGAAAATCCATTATATTAAAAGGGACCACAAAGAACTGCTTCACAGGTATATAGATAATGGAAGTGTAGTTAGCTCTCAAGGAGGATGGCCAGGTTTGGCATAGTCCCATAAGGAAATTTGCTGATCTTAGGCCAATAGCCAGTAGAATGCTATTAGAAATTAGTAAAAATAAATATTAGAATATAGTTGGAAAGATGCCAATTGAGTTCTCGTTCCTCATCAAAGAAACAGGAAGGCTATTACAGGAAACCACATCAATCACATTACAGAATTGTAGTGCCAAGTCTCAGTTGATACATCTATAGTACACCTAATGCTCGTACCTAATGCTCAGGGATCATTCCAGGGAGGGAGGTGAAAACATTGTGAGAGTCAGAATGGGAAGTTTATTGTGAGATTGGCTCCAAGAAATTTCAGAGAAGTGACCCATGAAGTCTTACCAACATAGCTGCTTAAACACAACCCAAACAAGAATGATAGCAAAATACATGCCAACCTGAACTCACAAGTCCCCAGTCAATGAGTTATAGGAAGCTGAGGAATGTTGATAGTGTAAGAAAGAAGAACACACCAGTTGGTTATCCAATACCAAATGATGAGCGCTGTAAACATACATACAAATAACATTGAGAGGACTGAGCAAGTCATATTTCTACATTTAGAAATATATACTTATATATTTAATAATACATATTTAGGAACAAATATACATACCCTACAACAATTTTTAAAAGATCACAATTTGGACAGATGTTGAAGGGAAAAAGGCAAAGTAGGGAAATAATGTAATCATATTACAATTTCAAAATATAAAACTATGTAATTAAATAAAATTAGTGAAGCTTCTGGCTATTTATGCTATTAAAACTAGAGTTTCCAATACCATCTGTTAAAGCTACCCTTGGAGAGATCCCAAGGCTATGAGGTGGCAAAATATATAGCTTAAAGAAAGACCTGGAGAATTTTGTTCTTAGAGAGTACTTCTCCCTGAACAGGGTTTATCTGCATTAAATTGGTTGGTCATATGATTTTTTGGAAACCTCAAAGCAAGTGAATAGAAACAGATTGAAACCAAGAACAGATCATAGAGAGGAAGTAATGAGCAGCACTCACGTGTGTGGCCCAGTTATCATCAATAAGCGATTCCAGGATCACATGCTACCACAAGAATGTCCTCATATTAGATCCTTTATCTCTATTGGAAATCTATTCTAGACAACTTCTAAGACTGTTTCCCTGTGAAATCCCCAAGCATAGCTCAGAGTACATCTACAGAAGCAAACATACTAAATGTTGCTGGACTAAGATGTTGATCAGTTGAGGTCTTGTAAGACTGTAGGTGAAGCTGGTTAACTAACAGTCCAAAAAACTTACTGCATTAGAGAAAGATAAGTAACCAATCTTGTTTACAAAGGCAAATACAGAGTATATGCAGACTTGGGCTTAGCCACAGTAGAGACCAGGCCTTAGTTAAGAGTATTTTAACTCTTCGGTAAAATACTTAAGCTACATCTACACCATGACAAAGATTACACAATACCACCCTTAACTATATGACCTATGCTGATAGCCTATAAAAACACTACAGTCAACTTTAACATAGCTTCCTCTGACCAAAACTATAAGTAGGTATGATGGATGGTGAATCCAAGCAGAAGTCTGACACTGCAATGTAGCTTTGCCAAGGCCACTCTTGGCTTTCAGTCTTAGTCTTACAATCTTTGTAGCCATTTTATAGCTATACATATACTTATAATTTGAGGATCAGGTAGAAAAGAGCCACAGAGAAACCAGCATCACCATTGTATGAGGAGGCTGAGAAGTAGGTGCTAGATGTAACAATACTATTTAAGTACCATAGCCAAAGCTGATGATTCCTGAGGCAGAAATGTACTAAGTTGCCAACAGTGACAACATAAATCTAAAGTTATAGATTAATTTTTCTGTATCTTTGTCATTATCTATAATGTGTATCATTTGGTAAGCAGAAAAATAATAATTTTTCTTTTAAATGTACTTTTAAGTTCTTCTATAACACAGAACTTTGAATTACATTTAATACAAAATTAAATTGAAGAATTAGTTCTTGATCAAGAAAGCCTGTCCTATCTAGAAAAAATATATGGAGTACTATATTTAAAAAGTTATTCTACAAATTGATCTATGCATTATATTTAATATGTAACCAAATCCTACTAACTTTCAAAACATACTGATGAGGAATAAAGCAGATAATGTACCCCTGTTTCTAACCTATAGTAACCAAGGAAGTGTGGCGTTTGCATAGTTTTAGAAATCTTGGTAGATGGCACAGAGCTCAAAAGTTCTAAGTTTACTCTTATACTTAATTTCAATTGTTTTTTTTAAAGTGCTAAAATAATTCAGTAGGAAAATAATTTTTCAATCCATGGTTTGGAATAAGTTCAAATCCACAAAAACAGTGAAGTTAGACTTCCCTGTCTGATATCATACAAAGAATTAACTCAAACTTATTAAAAACAACTATAAGAGTCAATGAATGCTATCAAATTAGATTTAAAGACAATAAAATGACAAAGTTACTGTTTTGAGATTACTGTTACTGACTTGTTTTGTCGTGTGGGTATGAACATATCATGGTGTGCATGTGGAGACCAAAGAATAATTTTTAGGAGTTGTTATCTCCTATTACCATGTGCGTCCCAGAGGACAAACTCAGGCCTAAGTTTACCTTTAAAGGCCTTTGCCATTAAACCATCTTGCTAGCCCTATAGTTATGCTTTATTTTTTTTTAAAAAAATCAGGCATTCATTTTATTTGTACAAATGTTTGTATATAAATAAATGTATACATACACATACACATATACATATACACAATACATGTGTGTCTGGTCACCATGGAGGTAAAAAGAGGCTGTTAGATCCCCCTTAGAACTGAAATTAGGAATGTTTTTGAGCCAATATGTGGTTACTGGGAACCCCAAACCTATGTCCTCTTATAGAGCATCAAGTGCTCTTAAACACTGGCCCATCTCTTAAATCTACTACATTTACTCTTAAAGCTTTTCCAATAACCCCACATGTATCCTGATGATTGTAGTTACCAAGATTGCTTCAGGTGTTGGGTACATAATATTATTCTAGTTGAGCCTTCAGTTTTATACATATCACCACTTTTCACTGTAGAATATTAGAAAACTCATACCATTAACGCAGTTCAAAACAAAACACCTGCATATTGTCAACAGTATATACAGTGTTATTGGATCTGTTATGATTCCCGGAAGTGAATGACACATAACTACAAGCATGTGATTTTCTTTTAAAAGACACATGATTTACAACATCTTGTCCTCAGACTATCAGCATCAACACTGATGAAACTTGAGTATATTATTAATCTACTGAGACAGAAACACAGTATTTGGTGGCTAGATGGCTTCAGGGAAGAAGGGACATAATAATTGAAGTCTTACCAAGTCCTCTGGATGACTCAAATGTTTGTTAACATTGGAGAGCTGTTTAAGAGACAGGGAATACACTCTCAATGGACACAACTATGAAACAACTCCTGCATCTAAGTTCAGGGAAGAGTGTGGAAGAGGGTGCAGAAGGATTGTATGAGCCAGAGGATCAGAAAGTTTGCTGGGAAACTTTGTCTCTTAGTAATGTCAATAGTTACGCCATAAGGTGTCACCAACATAACTGTCTAAACATGAGCTGAACAAGGACAAGAATAGACATTCCAAAACGGATGAGGGAAAGCCCACAAATGTTTAACCCTATATGAAGAACTACAAGCAATGGAGGAATGGTGAAAGTTCAAGACACAGTATTTCCTGGGGAAGAGCACTCTAATTGATTATCCAACCCCAAATGGCCAGCACCGAAAAGATGCACACAAGTAACATTATAGAAACAAACAGAATGTATTTAGGAAGGGAAATGATGTAGTTATATTAATCTCAAATATAAAAGAAAAATTAAAACCTGAAAAAAAAGAGACAGGGAATAAAATAATTACCAAGCTATTACACCGCAAGGCAGAATATGGTAAATGTCCCAATATTTCTACGAAGCACTGTCCCATAGAACATATAAAGTATAACTAGTATTTTTTTTAAACATTGTAATATACATTTTTTAATCTTTGTTGAGTTTTCTGAAGAGTATTTTGTTTGGAAGAAAATTCCTTCTTGACTCTATAACACAGAACACTATTACGGGTCTCCTATAACAGGACCTGACTCTTGTTGTTTTGTTCCATGAATCATTAACAGAACCACACATCTAAAGGGTAGAAATGGAGCAATTTAGATCCAATTTGTTTGGATAGGAGCTGATCCAGATATTTATATTTTAATTCATACTTTGCATAAATTCTATCATCTTCACTAAAAATTGGTTTTCTTCTAAGTGTCTTTAATTTACCAAAAGGAAATACAGCATTTTGTATTATACATGGAGGCATCATATCAGTCATATGTAGTGACTGATTATAGACTTTTGGGCAAGTTGCTTTGATGCAGTAAATATTAAAAAAAATGTTAAACCTTTTGACCCACTCTAGCACCAGCACCCATAGGGCCACAAGGCATGGCTTCATCCTACCTACAAAGTCTCATTCCAGCTCTCTCTCTGTATGTGAGAACTAAGCATACTTCATCCAAAATGGGATGGTTTTTTGCTTCAAATCCTCTTCATTTGTCGGCAAGATCACGGTCTTTTCCTAGGATAGAGTTATTGAGAAATGGGAAGGTATTGATTTTTGATCAAACTATATACCTGCAACTCACTCAACAAAGGAAAGCCTTTGGAAACCATTTATATGACATGATAGGGATCTTTATTTGCTCAGATTAATGTTTTTAGAAGTTAATGGCAATTTGGGGGATCTCTTGGCTCAGGCTTATTCTAGGAGATAGAACTCATACTTAACATTGTTTAAAAAGACATGAACCTAAGACTAGATAGGTTCCTAAGAAAACAGGATAAAATGTCCTACTACTATTCCACTAAATGAGCTTAGCAATAAAAAGATTCCCAATGACCTATCACTACGTCTATAGATCAATGTGTCCTTTTTAGAGAAGCTTCTCCTTGCAGTAGATGACAATCAACACAGCACATTTCTATAAGCAATGTGCATATAGAAAGATATCTTGGAGAAGTCAAATGTAAATAGAATTTTTTTTTCAAACCCCTTTCCTCATGATCAGGATCTATGCAGAACAGGAGTCTAAAAGACTATAAAGATATAAAGAGCCAGAGGTAGTGGATGACCTCAAAGAAGCAGCATCTTCCAGACACAAAGGTCTAATGCAATATGATCTTACAGATACATGGCAGCATGTATAAGATCTATATAACCCAAGCTAGGCAAGATCTCATATTACCAACAAGAAGTAGCCACAAGAAGGTACATTCCTACCAAAGAAACAGTTTACAATTAATATCTGTAGGAGAAGGAAAATAGACTTTCTCCAATGGAGTAATAATAGAGCTAACAACCCTATCACAGGGCAGCCTCACAGTAATTGAATTTCGTGGGTTGTTTTTTTTTGTTTCATTTTGTTTTGTTTGTTTGTTGTTGTTTTTGTTTTCCTGTTCTTTTGTTATTGTTACTTTGTTTTCTTTTCTTTTTGTTTTGTTAGTTTGTTTGTATTACATTTTGAGATAGTGTTAGTTTACCTGCAATGCCCTGACACCGCAGCCCAGATAATCAAAGGAAATTCCCCTCCCATAGTTCTGCAGCCTGAGAAGTCTGTGTCTAATATGACTGCAGACTTTGTGTCTGGGGAGGAGCTGTTCTCTTTCTTCTTTTGTACCTGCCTCCCAGGGAGGGAGAGGCACACCGTGCCCTCACAAAGCAAACAGGACAGAAAGGTAAAAGTTCCCTAACAGTTTTCTTCCATCTTTTCTAGAGCACCTATTTCATTTGGGAGGCAGAAGCATTGTGATTTAATTGCTCCCCTTAAGGTCGCACTCCATAATATTACCACAGGTGAGGATGAATTTCAACAAAAATTTTGCAATAAACACATAGAAGAATATGTACCCAATCCATTAATAGACTTTAAGCTAAGAACACTGAAAAACAACAACAAAAACTGACAAAACAAAACTATAGAATGGGTTGGTAAAAGGAACACTTTGCCTTGCTGATTTTGAGCAAATGATAATATTCTAATAGAAGATAATTGTCAACATAGAAAGTTAATTTTAAAATGGGAAACACACACATAGAAACAACATCAAACTTTCCAGTTAGGAAGAAAAGTAAAATATCAAATTACCCCAGGAATAGGTAAAATGTGGAGAGATGGTAATTGGCAAGACAACTTTGATGTCATATGAATAGTTTAAAAACAGTGCAGATTCAATGGAGAGTACCCATTCGCACACTCGAGAACTTTTATGTAAGAAAACGGCCACACTGTAGAATAATCAAACTTCAAGGGACTTATTTTGATCTTTATATTAAGCCAGTCACCTGGAATAATCGGAATATATTTCATTAAGAAAATATTTAACCAGAGCACAGCACACTAGAGTATATATATAGGTTATGAAAAACCTTTGCAAAGTAACAGTTTAGAACTGTGTCATCATTTAAAACATATGCTTTAGCATTACAATATAAAATTAAAACATATGCTAATCTCAATAGTATATGAGTGTGTGTATTGTTCTATAGGAAGGTTGTTATTGAGGAATATAAGTATATTATTTAACAGTTATGAGAACTAAACCATAGATATATGTGTGTGTGTGTGTGTATGTATGTGTGTGTGTGTGTGATGTACATCTGTATGTGTATATCCATGAATCATTGAAAAAAGCAAAGTAATATGAGGAAGAAAGTATACTTCACTTATGTTGGTGTTCTAGCTCTGGAGCATAGTTATAATATAAAGAGCATTTTTGTTTTTATTAACAATTTTTTGATACAGAAAAAATGACTAGAAAAAAATGGCTCAGTGGCCGAGAACACCTTTTACTCTTCCAGAAGACCTGGGTTTAGGCCCTGCATCTACATGGCTGCTCACAATTGTCTATAATTCAGCTACTCCAGGGGATTCGATATCCTTTTCTGGCCTCTATGTGCACCAGGCATACTCGTGTGCAGGCAGACATCAAAGCAAAACTTGCATATACTTAAAAATAATAATTAAAAATATTTGATTTTACAATACCGTAATAATTTTTAATGAAATAATAATTTCGGAACTTTGGAGGTTTAGATTGACTACATGGGTAGCACCATTTTGTAAGGGATCCTGATAAATTATCAATTCTGAAACTTGGGAAGACAAGGCATTAGGAATGGAGAGCCTAGAGCGTCTTATTTATTACTCTGTGCACCTACCTTATTAACATGTATTTCCTCCACAGTGAGTGTTCATGCTTTACTTGTGTGAGTCAAAATTATGGCTTCATCTCGGCATGGTGGCACGAGTATATTAGTTTTAAAATTTGGAGGCTACATCAGAAGGATTCTAAGTTCTAAGTCAATCTAGGCTGCAGAGTGTTAACTTTCTTTTTCCTCAAAAGGCATAAATTCACACTCATCACTGCACACTCTACCACTGAGCTACATCTCTCATGTTTATTAGGTATTTTATTCCAAGGTAAGTTGCCAAATTTTGCCTGTAACTCACTCTGTATCCCAAGCAGAAGTGCTCATACTCTTGAAGTAGTCAAGAGTTGGTTTTGTTTCCTGCCCTCTCCACTAAACAACAGTTACTGGCACAAACATGAGCACGCATGATAGTTGTAATTTGTTTGAGTGAGCTGATTTTCTATTAGCCGAGTAAGACTGTATGCCTTAAGGAGATCTGTTATGCTGTGAGAGTATTGACTTATAGTGGTCCCAACTAAAAAATACAAGGTATAATCTACTTGGTTCTTGTGAAATTCACCCACATTATCTCTTATTGCTTCTATAAACCATTAATTAAGGACCATTCAGAGGTTTTAGCTAGAGGGATGGGTGAAAGAATAGCTTTATTCCCTACTTAGCAGAAGAAAGGTTTTAAAGTGGAAAATGAGCAGTTGATGACCGCCTTGCCAAGTATAATTAAGAAATCTCAGCAGCACTGGTTGTTCCAAGCTCTGGAAGGAAAATCTGCCGAAGGCTGAGATTTGGCCTTGGTGAAGCTCATACTAGAAACTCAGCATGCCACTTTTTCTGTCTAATTCTAATTATTGGAATAATCTGTAATCTCCTATAAATAGAATAGCATCCTTTATGCTGATGCCCAATAGCAAAAAGGCTTTCTTTGTCCTTCCTGTGATATCCTGTAGGACCTTGGTTTACTTCCTTTTCCCCTACCTCCCCAACCTCTAGGATCCCTCTGTTTTTAAGCCATCACTAACTTCTTGTATTCTACAGTTTGCTATGCCAATTTCTCAGCTTTTTCTAAGCACTGATACATTTAGGAAACCGCCCATGGCTTCTGTAAGAGAAACTTGGTGATAAATTTCACAACAATGAGAAGACATTAAAAGTACTGAGAGGTTCCTTCTCACTGGGGATGTTGGAGGGTTTTGTTTTATTCTATCTTGTTCGTTTTTTGACACAAGCAGCAATAAGTTGAAAACACAAATACTCATAAGAAATAACTGTCAGACTGTCCATGCTAAGCCCGCATTAGAACAGTTGAGAGCAAAGGGAGAGTTGAAGTATGGAGTGGAGGTTTTAGCCTAGAAGAAAAAAATCACAGAGAATCTGACCAGATGAAATATTAGGGAAAAATAAGCAGAATTGTGAGAGTGAACGTACAGATCTCAAAGATGAATGTTGACTTGATATAGGAGTGCATTTGTTATTAAATAGCTGTGTTTGCCTGTGTATGAAGAATAGTTTCAAAAGACAAAATTATCATGAACTTAGAATCACTTGCATTTTATTTGTGATTTTTCCCCAGGGACAATCTCAGTCTATCAGGTTAATTGAGTCTTTGAGGGTTCCAACAGAGGAGCTTGGCTTTTCAGAAAGAAAAAGACTGAAGGAGACAGAAACTGGGAACAAAAATATAAATTTGTGACATTAAAATTAGTTCCTTGATATGGTCTTGTTTTATAAAGTGGCTTATTTAAACATTTTCTCTGATGACAAGGTCCTTAGCACAAGAGACTATGATTTGATTTGATACAACAAGGCCTACTGCAGAGCTGAGTTCAAAATAATGGCTTCCGATAATCATTGCTTAATAGCAGGGATGAACTGTTATATCGTGATTGTGATAGATTTGGTTAAGAATGCTGATGAGCTTATTCTACTACATACTGATACAAATTACCCCTTGAGCCCATGATACTTTTATTGGATGAGTTACCTTTCACAAGAATGATGATAATTAATAATTTCTAAAACATATTTAAGAAGCCCACCCATCACAATGAAATGTTTGTGTGGCCCCATCCTCATCACCTTCCTTTCTCACTTTCTACAAAGTAAGGTGCATTCCAAATCTAATTGCTCATACTAGGGCTTATTTATGACCCACATAACTGGCTCACACACATTTCCCAAAAGCTATAATTTTAAGAATTAAGTCTCTCTAGCAAAAGAAGACAAGAAACAGATTTACACACGTGGATGGGGGCAGAAAGCGCTGCTACATTTTAACAGGGATAATTCAGGAAACCACTGGGACTTTGGAAAGTCAAAGTTCTAGGGCAGAATCAGGAACACAGAGGAAGTCTGTTCATAGAAGGAAGCAGCAGATAAAGAAAAGTGTGTAGGTGAAATGCCATGGGAAGAAAAGAATGCAAAACCAGTGAAGTAGATAAGGGCTTTTTGGAGATGTCTTTTTTATGTTGTTGTTCCTTACTCAAAACCTTTAGACCTTGAAATTATCATATTAGAGGCCAAATTCCTCAGTGTCCGGTATGGTTTCCTGACCACGTTTTTTTCCCTGTGGCTCACCTCTCTTAGAGCCAGCACAACCATCTGCAAATGAAGCAGAGAATTTCTGATTTTTCCTCCTACCCTTTGCAGCATACCTCTGAGACTCCAAGTGCAATCCAGCTGCACTTGTCTATAACATTCGTTTAACTACGATATATACCCTTGCTTTGCTTTATTTCCAGTCCCTGCCTTCATTGTCTCCATGGTAGGTTCAGGACTCTAGCCACACTGAGAGGGAGTTGAAACCTAGACAGAAATCTATACCAGCCGGACAGATGGAAAACTCCAAAGAAGAAATCAGATTGCAAACAACAATGGTTTAGTATTAGGAAGAGTTAAGACCTAGATAAAGAAAAAACGATTTTCTTCCTCTCAACTAAATGACTTAGAAAAGGGTCGGGGAGTGCTTCTCAGTTTCTGGGTTAGTCCTTTGTAAAGGAAAGAAAAACAAGTCAGTACTGCAACTGCAGTGCCTTAAGCCAAGCCACACTTTAGCTGTGGAAGTGAGAGTCCTTGTCATTCAGAAATAGTACCTGGCTCTCTGTGTTTCCCACCGTGCTACAGTAGTTCTTTTTGAAACTAGGAGGTTTTATCCAAAGATTACTGCTGCTGTGTGTTGAAATAATAAAAATGCAGCTGAAACATAATATGCATTTTTAAGCCTCCTAATAAGGAAAGTAATATGGCTGAAATGTTCAGGCAGATTGCCTGAGACACTGTATTTGCTTTGTGTCCAACACTATCTGGCACTGTGCTATTCACTAGTACTGTGCACCGCGTTCTATTTGGTCTCAATCAAATGCATTTTAGCATGAGTGTCCCCTCAGTGCATTGTCATTGTATTTATGTGTTTTTAAATACTGAGTTCTCTGTGAGTGAATGATAAATGATTGGCTGGAGGAGCATATCATATTTCTGGGCTTGGGAATGTGTAGACACAGGGTTTTAAAGTCATATTAAGATCATCTGAAAATAGATTATGCTGTTCTTTCTTTTATCCTGAATAATCTTTAATAAAAATGTTTATTTTTTCATTAATAAGAAAACCAAGCAAGTATCTTTAGATTGTTCATGGGAGACATCTAGTTTCTAGATCATATAAATGTTGATTAAAACTGTTGATAGTAGATATTAAAAATTACTAAATTTTTTAATTTTATATATATGTATATATATATATATATATGTCTATGTATGCATGTGTAGATGCCCTTGGAGACTAGTTACAGAAGACCAAATTGGGATCCTCTGGAGGAACAGCAAATGCTCTTAACCAGTGAACCATTACTTTGACCCCTTAATAGATTTTTATTTAATGATTTTTTTAATTGTAAAATACATTTACTTGTTGTGGGGATGCATGAGTGCCATGGCATATGTGTGGAGATCAGAGAATACTGTGAGGGAGTTAATCCTCTCCTTTGTGGTTCTACCACTGTGGGTCCACAGAATTGAAATCAGCTCATCAGACTTGGTGGCAAAGACTTTTACCTACGTCAGCTATGTTTGCTGAATGAATTTTAGAACCAATAAGATGGAACTTTGAGGCTAATATGATGGTCCAGCATTTATGAGGACTCGTTGTTCTTGTGCAGTTCTCAGGTTCAATTCCTAGCATCCACATGGCAGCTAACAACTATATGTAACTCCATTTCCAGTGGGTTCCAATGTCCTCCTTGGGCCTCTAGGGGCACTGCTCATATGATGCACAAAGATACACGCAGGCAAAGCACACACACACACACACACACACACACACACACACACACACACCATTAAAAACAAATCTTGACTAATTCCTCATGTTATATTAAATATAGAAAATTAACTGCCAACCAGTGAATAACTATCACTTATTATACTTTTAAGAATAACTAATCAATTATAAAACCTTAATTTTAAAATACAAACTGACTTTGGGAAGCTTCTTAGGTCTCTATGATATTAGAGGGAATAAATATTTATAAAAATATTTTTAAATCAATTAAGGCCAAACTCTTACTTTTCCCTGATAATGTGAGAAGATTTCAATTTTAGAAAGTCTTCCCTAAATCCAACTTCCTGTTGCTTCAGAGTCTTGTTCTTTTTTATCAAAAGAGCAAGCATAGGACATATAAATTCAATGTTTGGAAGCATATAGTATATTATATATTATATGTTATAATGCTACATATTACATATATATAATGCTATTAGAATGCTACACTATTAATTTTTTCATCTTTAAGTATAAAATTCATCATCTTAAATCACAAATATTTCCATATTATACTACATACAGTGATTTAACTGGGCTAAGTATTAATTTGGACTACTGCCCACTGAATAAGTTTAACAACTGTAACTACAGCAGAACACATGCCCTGCATGTTTACCCCAGTACCATAAGAAAAAAAACCTGACAAACAAAAATCTGGCTGAATATCTAGCTTTCCTATGCCTTCAAGGTATCTACTGCATGTTGTAGATCTTGAAGACATTAAGTATAGAGAATGTAGCTGCATTCTCTTTCCAATTGTTTTTTTCTTCTTCTTTCCCTTTTTGTTTTATTTCTTTGCAAACCATAAATGATCAGTAAGAATGCATTATTCCAGTTTACTTTTCTCTGTTGATGATACTGACAAATAAATTCAAGGATAATTCCTAAACATATTGATTTACTTTTAAGAGACACAATTGTCTGTCAAAAATCACTTTGACACTTGACTTGCAGACATTAAGTCAAACTATGCATCAACATTGAAAAATTAGTGTGCAAAATGTAGTTTTGGTATTGTCAGAGTATGGGTGATATTCTATATTGTCATATTTGGCCAAGCATCATGAAGCATGCATAATAAGAGGAAAAGATATCTTCACACAACAGGTAGTGCTTACAGCAATAGCTGTCAGCTATTTTGTGGGCATATTATCAACTTACAGCAGTTGTCTTGGCATTTAGTTCCACTCTTCTCTTCTAAGTGTTTCTTCTGCTTTATGACTATTAACATAATGTAACAAATATCTTTTGGATATGATAAATCAATTATTTTCAAAATGCCTAGTCACTGCTAGGGAAGATTAATGAAAAGTCTTAGAAAAGTAGTACCCATGAAAGTTATCACAATTAAACAATGTAATGCTATTTTCCAGGGTTATAGACAGGAGTTAAATTTGGTTAAAAAAATTGGTAACAGCAAAACTGCTCATGCTTGATTCTTATAGGTAGACACATAGCTGGTTTCTAATGATAGATACATTTGGGAAACATCATTTTAGTGCCAAGTCTTCTCTGTGAGAGATGTGCATTAAGAAATGTTGAATATTTCCTCTTGCACATTGCTATTTGTACAGAGGTTCATAACAACCTGTGTTAGGTAATTCTGTAAGATTTTCTAATAGAATTTCATATTACAGAGCCTCCAAATTCTAGGGAGATGCAGTCTAGAGGGAGTAAATTAAACTCCATTTGTGTAGTAGAGTTTAGACCTTCTTGAGATGCAGGCATGGAGAAGCATACATAAGGTTTTACAGTCCCGAGTCACATAGGCTTAGAAGGGATGGTAGAAAATGCCTTTTAAAATGGTCTATTTCTCACACTTTGAAATTCGAAATAGCATTCAAATGAGCATCTTCATTTCATCCTACAAATTATATGGAGGCTCCTGAATGGAACTATAAATAAATAGTAGGTCAGGGTCTCTATGATGTGAAGCCTTTAACTTGGACTAGGACTTGACTCCTTGGCTGTTCTCTTCCAGTGTTCCCTTTGTCTGCCTCTCTTGCTCTAGTAGTGTGCCATTCTGAAATGAAGGAAAGAAACTTTAACATGCTAGGTCCTCCACATTTTAAAGATCTTCAAGGCTTGATATCAGGTTGCCCTGGGTTGCCTAAGACCTCTTTTGGATATCTATTACATGACTTACCTCCATAGTGAGCATACTCTGAGTTTGTGCTAGGCTCCCAGCTTAAGACCATGTACAGTTGTGAATAAGCAAAGCTGTGTTCTCCTAAGCTTAAATCTACAAAGACAAACAATTAAGTGACCGCAATGAAACCAGGGCCAGTCATGGTGGAACAAGGCTGATGGGGACACAGAAGAGATATAATTGAGGTGATATATAAACAGAGACCTGAGATCTAAGTGTGAGTAGACAGTTTTTACTAGGAGGGAAAAGCAGAGAATTTCCAGGAGAGGGAACAGCATGAACCCAAGCCTGGAAGTGAAAGGCTGCCATCTTCAGGAAGACTTCTCCTAAGGACATTACATAGGCTACATTGAAAGCAGAGTAACCACTTCTCAGGAGATTCTGAAGTCTGTAGTATTAAGCTGCACAGAGTCAATGTTTGGCAGAGCAGCCACCAAAAATGTATTTGCCTTACTTTATCTAGATCTTAATTCTTAAAGCTCATGTAACACGTGTCTGAACTGAAACATGTTTTAATGTATGACATTTATGGACCCATTGAAGATTCCTTTTGGTGTTTGGAAGCCAAACAAATGTTAACTTAGGGGTCACAAAAAGGTTGGCAAGTTGAATGTTAGTATAGACCGAATTCTCAGTCCATTCAACATGTATGCACTGGAGCTAGCATCCCCACTGTGATGGTAATTGCAGCTGGGGACTTTGGGTGATTACAGGCTCCCATAAATTATCAAAAGTGGGACTGACTCAGTTGATGGTTTTACTGCTACTGTGAGAAGAGGAAAGAAGGGAGTGAAAGAGAGAGCCTCTTTATTATATCCATTGAGAGAAGACCACATGAGCAGTGAGAGTGTCACGACAAGCTTTGCTGAACCCTGAAGGCGATGGTAATTGGTAATTTGATTTAGACTTTAACCATCTCTCTCTCTCTCTCTCTCTCTCTCTCTCTCTCTCTCTCTCTCTCTCTCTTTCTCTCTCTCTCTCTGTGTGTGTGTGTGTGTGTGTGTTCCAAACAACTCTATCCCTTTTAGGGTACTTGTTAGAATGGTTTGGAAAGACTAATACATACAATGATATCCATTAGTGTCCTAAGAGTTTCCAGCATTTTTGTTTTGTTTTGTTTTGTTTTTTTGTTTTGTTTTGTTTTGTGTCTTGGAGACACAGTCTTACTGTGTAACTCAATGTGACCTTGGACTCACAATCTTCCTACATTGATCTCTTCAGTGCTGGGACTACAATGCCTGTATCAGCCCTTCCAGTCTACCAACAGTCTTTGTACTAACACTCACTACGTCATGTGGCTTCAGGACTAGTTTAGTAAGTGTTTCCACTGCCATTATGAAGACCTGAGTCTGCTCGCCATCACCCAGGTAAAACTGCCTAGCATGGAGACATATGGTCCTGATCTCAGTTCTGGGTAAGTAGAGAGGCAGAAAGATCTCAGTTCTGGGTGGGCAGGTAGAGAGGCAGGAGTATTGGGGCTCCTTGGCCAGTGAGTCTAGCCTAATTGATTAGCTCTTGGCCACTGAGAGATCCTGTCTCCAGGGAAGTGGATAATGTTCCCAAGGATGACACCTGAGGTTGTCCTCTGGCTTCTGAGTGCACACATACATATGTGCATATTCACTGGCATATATATATATATATGGACTCATATGCATGTACATGCATTAAACATGAAAGAAATCCTTGCAAACATGAAAGCAGATCACTGACCACAGAGCATAGTTGACCAGCCCAGAACACCACATCACAGATTGCCATCATGGCTGCAATCTGTCACTGAACAGATGGCTTCACAAGTGTTTACCAGTAGAAAAGAGAAATGGACAGTTGGGAAGGTGTCCTTTCGTCTTCATTCCTGTGCTTTATAGGCAGATACATATTAGAAGACTTTCAAAGAGTTGATTTACCAGGAACCTTCTTCAGATCAGATCCTTGTGGAAACAGATGGGGATTCATTATCAGGGATGACGTGAATCCCAGAGCCAATGTTAACATGTCTGCTTCTACTTAGAATAAAGGAAGGAAGCCCTGAGGTTGGAAATGACTTTTCCTTAAGCCCCTAACAATGCTGCTTGACTACATCTTTTGAGAGGGAAAAGAAAAGGGCTAAAAGAAGAAATTTTAAAAGATTCCCCACAGATAGACTGGAGGGGCAAAGATTCTACTTCTTTGCTTTGCCCACTGTAGAGTTTTCTTTCTTTCTCCTTAAAATATGAGGATTTGGAGTCTCATATACAGCTGTTGCTTTTTCCATTGTAAATGAACCCATAGAAAGAATATACATTGTTAGTAATCTTCCCACCTATGGATGGACCTGTTACAAGCTGATAAAATAAATTAGTGTGTGCGTGCGTGTGTGTGTGTGTGTGTGTGTGTGTGTGTGTGTGTGTGTGTGTGTGTGTGTGAGAGAGAGAGAGAGAGAGAGAGAGAGAGAGAGAGAGAGAGAGAGAGAGAGATTATGTTTTAAGGTCTACGTCCATGGAGAATGAGACCTTTCTGTTCCTATGTTGAAATAAGACATTTTCTCTGTTGAACTGTTTCTATCATCTCAGTGAAACTAAATAGACATCTGAGAAAGGTTAGCTGTTTTTTTATTTGAGGCTCCTTCTGGCTTTACTTTTGTAAATGATAGAACCCACGGCTCTTTTCATGCTGAGTAAGAATTTCATCACTGAGCTGTACCCCTGCCCCTTTCAATGAACTGACTTTTTCAATTTGTGGAAGTTAACAAGCTATTGGAGTAGCAGGCTGCTTTCCTTTCCTTGTTAATATGATACACTATAAAACTTATATTCAATGTAATTATAGCATTTACTTAGGCTAGTATGATTGCCAGGTCCTAGTGTAAAATACACGAATAAAGGGGTTTTTTTGTGTGTGTATGTGCAATTCATGCCAACAACACATCCTGAATTTTTTTGGTACAATTTAAGATGTAGTGGTTGGAAGCTATTGATATTTACAACTCTAGTGAGGAATCCCTAATTCTGCTATTTTTATAAAAGCATGAACATACCTTTTCATTCATTCAATTTTAAAAATTATTTGAGAATTTGAATGATTGATTCCAGGTTTTAGCTTTGAGTGAAATAATTTATAATCTTTAAATATATAGACTTTTCTAGCTCCATTCAACATGGTATAAATACATTAAGGATTTACTATAATTATTTCCCTGTAATGGTTTAACAATGAGTTTATTAGCTGCTCGGACATTTTCCTGTAGTAATGACTCTCACTAGAAATGCCTATATATATATATATATATATATATATGTGCCCAAATCATAAGGTAAACTTGGAATGAAATATAAAGTTAAACTACAAAAACACAGGTATTTAAATTCATGAAAACACGCTTATGTATAAAATATATAAAGTACAAACTAAAAATCAATAAGAGATAAACCACAGGAAAAATCAAATAAGGAAGTAAAGTGGGTAGACAATTAAAAAAAAACCTAGGGAGTTATAAACATAGGAAAATATTGTCTTATTAGCTAGCAGAAAAATATAACTTAAAAACAAAGTAGATGTCATTTCATATAAATTCCCACAATCTAAAATAAGAGGCGTATGACTCGAGACCTTTGCATTATTGGGAGAAGTGCACCATGCAAACATTTTAGAGTAAAATTTGATTATGTGGAACAGACATCAGAACACACACATCTTTTAAGAGAGCATCTAAAAATATGACTAAGTTGGTGGATGACTTTAAAAAACAGGATTTCCCCAACATAACACGGAAACATTCAGTTGCTCATATGAACTAATAGCATTCATAGGACATGGGTAAACTCAACCATAAACCATCCTTCCAGGCACGGAGGAGAGGTGGGCATGAAGCCCCACCACAAGCTGAGAAGATACTTGTATTTAAAGACTGCCAGGATAGGGAGATTCAGTTCTCTTCAATGGTGTGATCCCAGTACAATGTGGGGCAAGTCCCATTCCCAAGAGTAGTTGGGCAACACAAATTCAATTCCATGTGGGGAATTAAAAAAAAGGAAAGAAGGAAAGAAGAAAGAAAGGAAGGAATGAAGGAAAAAGGGAGAAAGACAAAAGAAAATTCAGTTCCGGATGGGTAAGGATGGATCTGGGAGGAATGGAATGAGAGGTTTCTATGATCGAAACATGTATGAAATTTTCAAATACTTAGTAAGAACATTAAAAAGTTAAAGGTTCACTAAAGGTACTTCAATATTGTAATCTATACAATTCTATGCTGGGCATATAGTCAAAGAAGCAACTTTTATTGTAGTAGAGTACTAAGATTTAGAAAGAAACAAAGTATATCGCATATAATGTAATCATTTTTATAAAAATTTCTTCTCAAATAATTTAAGTATCCTTTATATGGATGAACATACATTTTAAAAATGATTTTAACTTTTTCTTAGAATTATAGTTGAAAACATCTGATAAACCCTACCATAGACAATACACACATTATATATATATAGTATATATATATATATATATACATATACTACCTATATATTGTATATATCTTGTTTATAACAATAGGAGTTGGAAGAAGCACAAATATGGCAGGTGAAAGGTTGAATTCATACACATATGCACCTCTCCATATTCAGTGCAAATAAACGATCTGGAGTTATATGTTTTCATATAAACATATTTTGAATCTATAATGATGATAATACAAAAATATACTTGACAATTCTATTTATATTATGCTTTCATAAAAAGCCTATTTAATGTTCCAAAGTGTATTGTATTGTTTAGGTATAAACATATGTGTATTAAAATATACACATTTATTTAATTTTTGTAACAGAAAACTTTTGATATGGCAAAGTAAAAATAGGATTTGATATATATAGCTCTTTCAATGTTTAGTTCCAGGCATAATAAAAGAAAATAAATAAAACAAACAAAAACATACTCAAGGTATATGATTTGTCTTCTGGAACACTAAATTATCTAAAGTCTCAAAAGTAATGTTGAAAATGTTATTTTCTTCAGTCCATACTGCTGGACTCTGTGTGTTCCCATCACGATTACATGTTGGCTGCTGTCTTAGTTGTGATGAAGTAGTAGCATGACCAACCTAGAGTCAGAAACTGATGCAGAGGCCATGGAATCGCACTGCTGCTGGGCCTGCCTTCTTTAAGAACCCAGGACCACCAGCCCAGAGATGGCCCCACATACAATGAGCTGGACACTCTTCCTTCAATCACTAATTAAGAAAATTACTTACAGGCTTACCTACACCCTAATCTTATGGAGGCATTTTTCCCGCTGAAAAACGACTCTAGCTTGTGTCAAGTTGACCTAAAACTAGCCAGTTAGAGCTGGTAGGGTCCTCTTTGAAGAATCCTCATGCCTTAGAACTCTCCTTTCCTCCAACCTGGGTACATGTCTGTCCATATTCCAGATCAACAAGGGCAATTAGAACAACAGGTTGATTTGTTAAAGTCACATAGGAGAGAAAGAGGTTGGTGGTTCAGAATAAAGGGAAGAAAACACTGTTATGTCACTTGTGTTCCTTGTGTACCTGCCTGTGTCCCTTCCTCAGGGATGTGTAAGCAAAGATATTCTTTGCAGAAATGACTGATATTAATGGACAAGAGAATTTGTCTCAGAGAGAGAGGGAGAGAGGGAGGGGAGAGAGAGAGAAAGAGAGAGAGAGAGAGAGAGAGAGAGAGAGAGAGAGAGAGAGAGAGAGAGAGAGAAGTCAATAAAAGCAACAGCAACAACAACAACCCAAGCATTTCGAAGAGAAGCTATTAGTAAGCCAGCAGGAACGTGGAACTGGTGTGAAATTTGAATCACAGCTGAACTATAAGTAGGTTTGGAGAAAGAATCTAGAAAGATAGAGTGAAAGTGTGGTTCAAGAGAGAACTTTCTCTAGTGGAAGAGTTAGAGAGGGGGATTCCTGGAGGTTCCCTGAGCAAAAACAGACTGGTAGAATGTGAGCAGAAACAAGGTTAACAGCTACTTAAGTCACAAAGGTGTTCCTCTGAGTCCTGGTAAGGACTTAGTTGTGTGTTGTCCAAAATCACATTTATCACTGTAAAATGACTGTTGCTCCAGATCAGGCAATTGGATTAGGGTTGAGAGATTTGAGTTGGAGTACAGGGAGTGGATGAACTCATGCTGCAAGAGCGAAAGAAAAGGAAGTGCCCCAAAGGCTATGTAAAGGAGCAAATCGAGAACTCGAGACTGGAGGCTACAACTCTCCGTGGTTCTCGGGAGCAGGCTCTTGAGACTAGAGCTGCAGAGTTGACCCAGAACGGAGCACCATCTCTACAAGAGATCTCCCCCAAAAGACAGAGAACAGGAGAGGCACATTTCAGAGCCCAGGCTCATTTTTATGTTTCTGTGGACATCTATCTGCACACAGCACTCACTCCCAACTCCCGTTCAGAACCCAGCATTCCATGCTGTGAATCCAACTGTAAGGGAGGAGGAGTTCCTTAATTTATACTTTCTTAGAACGATCTTACAGAAACACAGAAATCGGTTAGAAACACAACTGTTGGGGACTAAACCATTGCAACAAAACAATGGGCAGGAGAATGTGAGACTGAGCACATTCTATTTTCTAGAATAAAAATTGGGTGAATCATGAGGGTGGCTGTGTCTTTCCAGAGTTCCTTGGAATGGTCTCGTCATTTTGGACCTCAAAGCTCATATAAACATGTTGTCTCAAAGGGGTTATTTGTGCACCTGAAAAGCTGGGCTTTTAATTGTCTAGCTAATATGCTCTAAGCTCCTGTAATTGAGGACTCCATCTTGAATATGGGATTTAGCCCATTAACTTTATGTGGCATATTTAAAAAGCAATTCCAACAAATAGATATTAGGCATTAAAATAACTTCCTGGTAAAGAGGTCCACTTGAAATTGCATTTTAATTTCTGCATCTAAAAATAAAAAAAAATGCATGGGTTTTGTTTTCTTTCTTTAGAAGACCTCTATCCCAGCCCCCTTCTTCTTATATCTATAAATCTAGACCAATATAACCTTTTATTATCAATCTTCATTAAAAATACTAGTAAAAGTTGGACCGCTAATGACAGTAGAGGATATGCAACAGAGAGTTGTATATGGATGTTTCTTTGATAGTAAATTACAGGAAACAGAATTCAAACTAAAAAGGGAATTTACTTGTATCTAACTTAGTGATCTGTGTGTGGACTGCTCCAGAAGGACTGATATGAGCAAACCAGAGTAATAGCTTGCTCTCCGTCTTAACTCCTCCTCCTTGTCTCTACCCCATTGGTAAATGTTCATGACTTCACAGTCACGTGGTGACTATGGCCGCGGTAGCCTATACTCTATTGGGTCTGAATGCTATTTTAATAGGTGGTTGGCTCTGATTGTGTTGGCTCTGGAGTCACCTCCTGGCAAGGTCAGTGATAATCTCTGGTTACTCTTGTTCCCTCTCCCACCCCAAACACGTGTGGCCTGAGAGTGGGTTGAGAGGCTTTTACTGCTAGAAAATTGGGAACTTGGCAACCAAGCTAAAAGAATAAATTCTGAGAAGTCAGGGTTTTTGTTTGTTTTTGGTTTGTTCCTGGTGTTTGGGTTTTTTTTTTTTTTCATTGGATTGTTTCAGGACCAAGCAATATAAAAGGCATAGAGGCATATTTGTATCTGATAATTCATCAAGAACAGGTTGTATTTTTGTATATGTTAACACATTCTTTATCAAAATTCTTAGTTTCTTCTGAACTTATACAGATAGAGGCAGCCTCAGAGTCCAGGGGACATCTGCTGTCCATGTTGTGGGTCACACATTATGTCCAGCTCTGCTTACTCCCAATATTTCCATTATTTCTGACAGCTTTCAAGTAAGCAAACAGCCTTAGTCAGGACAAAAACCTTACTAAATTCACATAATAAAATTATCTTTGTCCCTATTGGAGCCGAAATTTTAAGCCCATAAACTTTTTTCTTAAAGAACATAGCTAGCTAATTGACCAGACATAATTTTTTATTGAAAATTTTATTTGTCCCTGTAAACTGTAAAAATTGGGGATTCCATTATAATATATTGTAATATTATGTTTTATATATATATATATATATATATATATATATATATGATTGTATTTGCCCTTCCCATTAGTATGTGCTATCTACCTCTCCCCCTTGTTGATCTGCTTCCTTTTCCTAAATAACCCCTCCCTTTATACTTTCATGTATTTTAAGTAAGGCTTCAAATAGGAGTAAAAACATATTGCATTCGTCTTCCTGAGTCTAATTGCAGTTGATACAATAATTCCTATTTCAATGAATTTTCCAGCAAATGAAATCATTTTCTTCTTATCTTCCACCTCTGTTCTTCCTACCTGTTTATCCCTTTTCCTTCTCATTTCTCCCCTATCCTGGTTCTGTTTATTTTTTAGGGTAGGGCCAATGTCCAGTATTTGCCTGGTAGCCCAGTATTATCTGAACTCTTCAGACACTTCCCTCCCCTCCCAGTTCACTCCCTCTCTGTTGCTGAATGATACTCTATCATAACATAACATTTTATTTATACCCTAATCAACTGATAGCAGCCAAGGCTGAATCTCAGAGTTTGCTGTGCTAGTACCATAGGAACCATCATCACTGTTTAGGTATCCCTAAGCAGATAGTCACTCCTTTGGGTGCATACTCAGCAGTGGTCCAGCTGGATCACAAATACTCCCTGTTTAGGGGCTCCTTTATTTTTCTTTCTACAGTGATTTTCACAGAGGTCAATCTAACACACATTCCTATCAGGATACAGAGTTCCTTTCTGTTCTATCCTTGCATCCTTGTTGCATTTTTTGTTGCTTATTTCTTGGTGATAGACATTCTGACTAGGGTTAGAAAAAAAAAAAAAACCAAAAACTTCATTGTGGTTTACATTTCCTTGGTAACTAAAAGAGGTTTAACACTTTGCTGTGTTTATGGGCACAATTAGTTAAATTTATTTATTTGTTAGTTCATTTATTTACTCACTTTGGAAAGTGACTGCTAGTTTGCCAAGGACCAGCCTCAGTCTGGAGAGGGGTTCTAAGAGAAAGGATGGTTGAGAGCAACAAAAACAAAGGACTGGAAGGCATTTGTGGGTCCAAACTGGCAGCATGCTTATCTTCTAAGACAACTTTCTAGACTACTCTGTCTGTGTTCTACTAGAGGCAGCTTTTCAGATTGCTCTGTGTTCTTCTTTACTTGAGATAGTTTTCTTTTGTCATTCTAAAAACTCTGGATAGTTTATCTTTTGCAGGCCCCAAAGCCCTTTTTTTTTCCTTTTTTAATTTTACATATCAATTCAGTCTTTACCCCAGGTTCCCTTTTGATTTAGCATCCCAGGACCTCAGCTCCAGGAAGAGACAGAAATCTCCACAGACAATAAAATAGTTGAGTGGGACCCCGCTCTGAAATTACTATTTTTTCCACATCTGGACCTAAATTTGCTTTGTCCCAAACTGACCTTGAATTCAGGAATCTGCCTACATTCGTATCTTTCTGACAAGTTAGCTTATAGTGCAGCTGCCTCTGTTCCTTTAGATATGTGAAGCTCCTACAAAATTCATGTGGTAATCTTATATTTGCATAGTTGAGAAATTATGTATTTTCAAACTCATTTTTTCAGCATTAGTTCCCACAGCCTTAGGGCTGTGGTCACAGCATTCTGTTATTTTGTTGATATGTAGACATGCCCTCACCTTCTGGACTCCTGCTGTCTTTGATTGTCATGTAGTCATTAACCTTTGCAGAGAGGGCATTTTTTGAAGGAGGAATGTGAAAATATGTACGCTATTATACAAATAAGGCCTCTACCCATAGCAACCATCAACACTCAACATGACATAACGGATTTATTCCATGGGCAGGAAATCACGTCATACTGTCCCTTACATTGCCAGGCAAGACTTGGCACTAGTTGTTTTATAAATTTAGTGAATGCACTGATTGCCTTTTTGATACTTAATTTTGAATTCTTTATATATTCTGGATATTAATCTCCTGATGAATATGAGGCAAAGATTTTCAGTCTCTCTATAGGCTGACTCTTCACTCATTAATTCATTCCTGCTCCCAGAAGTTTGTTAATTTGATGCACCCCATTCACCAATACTTGCCTTTCCTTGAACTGGTGGAATCCCATTCAAAAGCCATTGCCTTTCCTTATGTCATGAACTGTTTTCCTGCAGTGTGTTGCTCTCTAGGTGAACTGAAGCTTAGGTTTTGAGACACCCTAAGGGCTTTTCCAGTCCCACACCCTCCTTACAACTTCCCCCTCCTGCCTCAGGTCAAAGCTAAACCAAGTTTCATTCTCCATCCACAGTTCTTGGGAGGAGCAGGAACATTCTTCAAAAGCCACAGAATGTACTGATAGTCACCTGACCCTCTGGTCCCAGATAGAGTTCGAATGCATGTCATACAGTTGCTATCCAATAGATTCAAAGGTCAATATGCTTAGCCAATAAATTTAAACTGTAACCTTGCTGATGTAACCTATACCCCTAAAAAGTATAAAAACTGCTTGTTATAGCCATCCGGGATCACCTTCTAGTCCCTGGACATGAGGGGCTGATTGAGAGTATACCCTATGGCTAGAAATTAAAACCCAGAAGCCAACACAACTACTGACTTCTTGACAAAGGGCAAAATATCTTCAAAACACCATACCAGGAAAACCGGATATTGACATGCAGAAGAATGAAACATACTATATAAATTGGCTCGAAATATAGCAAAGGCCTTAGTGTTAAACTGTAAGGCTCGAAGTGAGTCTTAACTACTGGGAGATCCTGAAATGAGACACTAGAACAAAGTTTGATGCAAACACAAGAGGTTTGTTTTCTGGAGTGTTGGGGTCAAACTTTAATCAGCCCCTCATGGCAGTGACTAGAAGGCGACCCAGAATGGCTATAACAAGCAGTTTTTATACGTTTTTTAGGAGTACAGGTTAAATCAGCAAGATTAGAGTTTAAACTTATTGGCTAAGCATATTGATCTTTGAATCTATTGGCTACCAAGCATATGACGTGCATTCTAACTCTATCTGGGACCAGAGAGTCAGGTGACTATCAGTACATTCTGTGGTTTTTTAAGAATATTCCTGCTACTCCCAAGAACTGTGGATGGAGAATGGAACTTGGCCTACCCTTGACTCAAGGTGGGAAGCTGGTACTTGGCCTAATCTTGACTTGAGGTGGTGGATGTAAAGCTGGTAGAAAGCCTTTAGGGTCCTTCACAGGAACTCCATAACCTATCTACTTTCTACCAGGCCAAGCCTCTTAATAGCTCTTACACTTCAGTAAGAACTAGGGTTGTTCATATGCCTGTTTCCTGGCACTCTACCACCGTCCACTTAGAGGAACCCTTATGTGAAAGTATCCAGCGCCTCTCTGGGAAGGCTAAGCACCTGTCCTGGGACATTATCTCCTAGTGTGAAACTGTCTGCTAGCTGAAGCTATTACACCTTGTGGATTGTGCATTTGGTCTGTTGGAACATCTTCTGGACTTTTCTACCTTTGAAAGGAGATTAGATTCTTTTGTATTTGTCTTATGTCACAAAACATGGTCCAGATGCATCTTAGATGCTCGGCAAATATCTCTGCATGCCAAATTAGAGTTATTGGATACAAGAAAGAGCAGGGAAATTGAACATTCAACCACTGGTAATATTTATGTGAAATATGTCACATTTTAGAAAGTAAACATATATTAAATATGTTTCATAATACACAAATGATTTCCATGCATATATTAAGTAGAATCTCACACTTGTATATAGCCTCTTATATCCAGGTGTTTGTGTGCTTGTTCTTTGATCTATAACATTTAAAGATGTTTTAGACTTTTGTTTCTAACAAGTGTTAAAGTCTGAAACCTTTCCTGGGTTTGTACTCTTATCCTGGCATTTTATGAAAACATTTACCTTCTGACCTCTACCCTCCCTGACCTACTTTCTGCTTGGTGACCTTAAAAACAAACACATATGAAATGAATTATATTTAAGCTTTGGAGCAATATTTTTTTAGGAACTCACAAAAAGAGGCAATTCTATTTTTCAAAAAAGTAATTTCCTTTGAGAAAGCAGAACTGACATGTAAGCAGTTGGTGGTTAGAGAAAGAAAACATCGTTTGTTGTCAAGCTCCTCTCATTCACAACAGGTGGATTTGCAAAGACTTGGGAGGACAGCTGCCGGAGCTGGGAATCTTTAATTTCCATTTTTAAAACCTTCAAGTAATAAATGATTCTTAAGGATTCATGGTGTCTTGAACATGCAACATGCCTTCTTCCATGACTGATTGTTCTGCTTGCTCTCCTTCATGCTTGCTTCCTTCAGAGTTCCTCAAGTCAGAACTGTGATTCTGGGAACAAGGCAACACAATGTATATGCCAGCACTGTGTTACTCTGACCTTGCTTCCTGGAACTGTGGTTTTATTGACTTAGACATATTTACTGAACTTAAGGAGAGAATGAATGCCTTCTAGACATCTTTGTTTGTTTGTTTGTTTAAGACAGAGTTTCTCTGTGTAACTCTGGTGGTCCTGGAACTCACTCTGAAGGCCAGCCCACCTTTAAACTCAGAAATCCACCTATCTCTGTCTCCTGAGTTCTGGGGATAAAGGCTTGCACCACCACCACCAGCTAATATTCTTACATCTAGGTTTCCAGACACTGAATTAAATTAATCTCAGTTTTTCTGTCACTGACAAGGGGTTTTATTTTCATTTTTTATGTTAGAAAACATGGAGATTTTGCTTTTGAATTGCAAGAGAGTAGAGAGCAGAGGTCAGCAGGTAACAAGTAAGTATGAACTAATTATATACTGCTTCTCCTTGGGATTTAATCCTATCCCCTTATTTCTTGGCTGTTTGATCCTTTGGTATGTTCCTTCACTGTATTATCTACCTCCCAATGACTTGATTGGTGATATCACTAAGCCCTTAGAATATAAATTGTGTATAGTAATCCTCCATTCAAAGTAGACTGACGCTGGAATTTTATGGTTATTGTTTCTGTTGTTACATTCTTTTTATCAACATTGGAAAGCATCATCAGGATAAGAAAGAATTCCTGCATGGACCTCAAAAAGTTATGAGATATTTTGTCAAGCAGTGTGTCTACTGTTTCCATTTTGTTTTTATTTAATATGCTGTGCATTTCCTTTTCTCTATCTCCCATTCTTTTTCTTTTAGATAGCATCTTGCAATGTATCATACCTGTCTGGCACTCATGACTCTCTTAAGTGCTAGTTTCACAGGTATGTTTCACTGTGCCTGGCTTCCTTATACATTACCTATTTGTGTGCTACAATGCTCAGTATTCCTGTTCTGTATCTATTGACAGCTTTTTTGGCCTTGTTCTTGATACTGGAAGAAGACCTTTCTACTACAATTTACCCTAGCACTCTAATTTGGAGTTTCACTGGTTCTACTAATCAATTCTGTTGGGCGTCTTTTCTCATAGTGACCACATTAACTCTATATTTGAGCCCACAAAATTTTATGAAAGACAATTGAAATGATATATTTCTCCATACTGTGAAATCTTTGCACAGGTCCTCACATTCTTGAGGAAAACAATGCTTTGTTGTTTTTCTGTCTCTTCTGTGTGCATCTGTATTGGTCATGCAAACCAAACATCAGGGCAGCACATACCTACTACAGATAATATAGCTAGTGAGCACGAGAACCCACATCCCAGAGTTCTCTGCTTCACAATGGAGTTTAGCAAGGTAGTTACGTAGATCAGTGGTCAGTGCCCATGAGCCACATTCATCTCAGTGTCTTCTTTGCCTATGAGGTCACCCCACTCATTCATTTACATATCATCTATGGCTGTTTGAATCCTAGAACAGGAGAATTGAATAGTTGTGACAGACGCCATCTGGCTCACAAAGTCTAAAATATTTATTATCTTGCCCTTCACAGTGAAAGCTTGCTGGCATCTGGTGTAAATCACACTCAAATTTTACAAAACAGATGAATTCTAGGATAGTCCTAGTGAGGACGTCTGTGGCCAGTCTCCCGCTACTTTCATGGAGGTGGATAGAACATTGGCTTCACAAATGCAAGTCACTCAGGAAGACCCAGACACACGGTAGGGAGAGAAGACTTTAATTACCAGGTTATCCACTGTTAAAGCAGCTGGACAGGGTGCAGATTGTCTTCTTCATAGTCACTTTAAAAGAGTTACTGATAGAGATCAACACGGAAGGCGGAGAAAGCTGGAGAGAGCAGAGCAAGTTTTCTCTACCTGGTTATGCTAAAATTAAAAAAAAAATGACTGCAAACAAAACAGGCAAAGTCATTTGTAGGGGCAGAGACTGTGAAATAAATGGCGGAATTCACAATGCTAAGGTGGGGATTAGGGAAAGCAGCTGAACAAAGAGAATGAATTTTAAGGAAAGCTTAGTGCAAAATACTATGAGCCCAAATGACTGGGTATTTGCATAAACGTGTGCACAGTTGCCTGCAAAACGTGCACCAAAAAGTCTGCGGTTGACCTACTTTTCTCGGAAAAATTGGAAAAAGTAAATCATTTAGAAAAATTGACCAGTCATTTAAATTAAATATTTCAAAACTCCCCACAAAGACCTTAGCGTCAACAATACATTCCACCAAAGGAAACTCATCTCGTGCAAAGAAATGTTTTAAATTTGCAAGATTGGGGAACTGAGGCAGGGCCACTGTCTGTGTTGATACATTGGCTAAGCAAGGGAAGAGATTGTGTGGACGGCATACCAGGAACATATGACTTGCCCAGCATTATATTGGTGTGTAATAGTCCTTCTGAAGAACTCCAAGAAAGGCAAAATGGCAAAATCTCATTTTAGTGGCCTTAGACAAGTGAAGCTTCTAACCAATGTCGTCTCCTTTTCTTCCAGAGAGTAAACCCTGTGCTCAGGGTTTGTAGGCTCCTATCCCTGAGCAGCAGTGACCAGAGGGAAGAGAGAGGACTTGAGATCTGTTGGTTGTTCCACATGAACCAATGAGATAGATGTGTATTTTTCCTTCTTGCTTCTCCTATTCATGACTTAGCTAACTTTTGTAAAGGACTTGGTGAGTGTCCATACTAGATGTTTGGATGCCAACCTGAATAAAATATAAGAAAGAAGAGACCAAAATTAAATTACCCTTCAGTTTGATAAATTACTTTTAACACACGAAGCTCTGTCCAGGATGATTACTGGGGGAAAACTGAGAGAAGTTAATGACTTAAGGCAAAGACCTAAGTTATATGAACAGACACCATCATCCTCACAGTATGTTCTTTCTGTCTGATAAGCTTATTTTTGCATATTAAAATAAAACATACAACAATGCAGTAGCATTTTTGCCAATGACATAGTGCATACAGTAGAAGAAAATATAAACAAGAGACATGTACCCCCACAGCATGTCCTCATGTTTGTTCTCATAGCTTCCAGTTGTATTTGAGTGGGAGCTTTACCTCCTTAAAGCTGAAACCCAGTTCTAAGAGTGGAGTCCGTAGTCTAACTTAATTGGCTTTAGGAGTTGTTTACATTGCTTTAATACTAATCACCACTTATTAGGGGCTTACGATGTGTTAGGCACTGTGTTCAGCCCTACATTTCTTATTCATTTGGTTCACAGTGGTTCCCTGAAGTATGCCTACCACACAGTTCTGAAAAATTGTCACGGATTACATTTGTCAACATCATTTGCTTTATTCATGCATCTATGCCACATTCAGACCCTCACCTCATAGGTAGTTTTCACCCTGAGAGTGTGTATTATATCTCTTAAATATTTTTGTTTATATGGTGCTTTAAAACACTACAAAGGGATTGGATGATAAAAGCAGACATCTAATAACTATGAACTGCTCCAGGATTCAATTGTAGGAATATTACATCATTAAGATTGGAGGACTTTTCTCTTCCAGTCTCTCAGTTCCCATTCCTTCTGTACTTTGAGAGATGCTATGAAGGTTGGGTAGATATCATAACATGCAGATATCATTGTTTTCACTGCAGGTTTATTTTCAGAAGGAACAATTACACAGTCTTCAGTGATCATAAACAAAGATCATGTCTTTGCTGGTAAAAAAAAAAAAAGGCCAGACCCCATAAACCAGTCTTGACTAGATCTAGCAGCCTGTATATTGTCAAATGCCAGTTATCTGATAAACTCTCCTTAGTCCCTGTGTCTAAGTTACTGTTCTATAGCTGTGAGGAGACAACCTAACCGCTCTAAAAGAAAGCCTTTAATTTGGGCCTTGCTTAGCATTTCAGAGGGTTATGCTTGCCCATGCTTATAGATGAACTGGCATAGCACTCAAACAGTAGCCACGAGCTTTACATTTTAATCTAGAGAGACAGACAGACAAACTGGGCTCAGAGTGGCCTTTTGAAACCTCAAAGTCTAGCTCCAGTGACACACCTCCTTCCATAAGGCTGTACCTCTGAATCCTTACCAAACAGTTCTACTAACTGAAGACCAAGTGTTCAAATAGATGAGCCTGTGAAGGCCATTCTCTTTCAAATCCCCATATCCCATCTAAGCCGAGCCTTTCAAACTTCAAGAGTTAGCTTCTTTCTTTGTCAGTACTCAGTTCATGTACTGAGCATAAGGGAGAGGAGGGGTAAAGGACAATGCACAGTGAACAGGGTCTGAGATAGAAGCCATTAAAACCACACATACAATATTCCCAGCTGTCCTTGGTTCTCTGACTCTCAGCCAGCATCAGTAAAATCTGGGATGTGGCTGAGATATTTTCCTGTTGTTGTGGTATGGTAGTAGGATTCTCTTGCCTGTGAACTGAAAAACCAGATCTTCTGCATCACTCACTAGTGGCTATAAAGGAATTTCAGAAATGTAAAAGTAGAGAGCTGGGCTTAGGCATAAGGTATTAAGGATTTGTAAAACGACATCTGGTCCTGACTAGAGCAGCCAGAAGATAGAAGTGCTCTAGAGGCGAATCCTTATAAGGACTAGGGAAGTCTTCTAATGCAAGTGCATTTAGAAATAAATAGAAGTAGTAACAAAGAATATAAGTGGGTATCGAGTTACTTTTAAAGGACTTTCAAGAAATAGACATTTTATACGCCAGAGCCAGAATCCTGGAACTTACACAGGCTCTGACTGTGTTTACTATTCATCAGATTCTCCTCTTTGATCCTCTTGATGACATTTCAAAATTGAAGACTTTGATTTCTTACAAGTCTACTGTGATGAAGGCTGATCAGCTATCTTGTTCTTTTAATTGAGAGGAAAAAGATTACTGAGATCACAAATCAAGAAGTGGAAACACTCAGATTAGAACTTAATACATTCGACCACAGACACTGTGCTCTTATATTTAAAAATATGTTATAAATATGTTTATTAATATGTGAAGTGTATTTTTATATATTCATATATATGTGTATAGGTAATCAATTTACCATTTTAACCAATTGTAGAATAAAACCAAGTGTTAGGTTTTATGACATCAAGTATATTCAGTTCTGGTTGACTCTCATCACCATTTCAGCTCTAGAACTATTACTGCCACCCAAACAAATGGGGTAGCCATTAATAATATCTTCCATGTCATTCAGTTTTCCAATACTGTAATGAAATAGCCAAGATAACTAACTTAATGGGAAAAATAATTACTTTGGAAGTGCCATTCCACAGTCAGCCCAGTAGCTTTGCCTTCTGTGAAAAAACACATCCCAGTGGGAATGCAAACTCTTCCCCTCAGGAGACAGGAAGCAAAAACCAGAAAAGGAGGAGGGGCGATCACACAGCCCCTGTCATCTTCCGCCTCATGAAGGCTCTACCTGCTGCCGGTAGTGTCACCCAAGGGACCAACCTATTAGCACATGGGTCCTAGGAGACATTTAAAATTCAAATTATAGCATTTTGCTGCTGGATCCTGAAGTTTTATATCCATCTCACAGTGAAAAATGTACTCATTGTGACTCAGAGTTCTACAGTTCTTACCTGTTCCACGGGGTTCAAAAAACCCATCCAAATCCCCTTTCAATACTCGAATTCAGTTGTAAACCCTTGTGTAAATGACACGGCACTGTAATGATTCTGATACATAAAGGAGGGCCAGACAGAAAGAGAACATTCATATTCTATAAAGGAGGGAAAGGAAAATAGTAAGAAAATAGCGTGCAGGGCTGGAGAGATGGCTCAGTGGTTAAGAGCACTGACTGCTCTTCCAGAGGTCCTGAGTTCAATTCCCAGCAACCACATCGTGGTTCACAACCATCTGTAAGGAGATCTGATGCCCTCTTCTGGTGCGTCTGAAGATAGCGTACAGTGTACTTACATAAATATAATAAATAAATATTAAAAAAAGCTCAAAACTTTGAAAAAAAAGAAAATAGCGTGCAGTAAGACCCAAACCCCAAAGTTTTGTGTCTGGCAGCTGAGGGATGCTGGGATAGGAAGTGGCTCTCAGATCCTTGATGGTCAGGCCCTCTCGGAGGACATTGTCTCAAGTAAGCTTTGCTGTCTGCGGCTTTCCTAAGCAGCCACTTCACAGGGACTGTATCCTCCCAAGGTCTGTTTTGCAGCTTCCATGCATGATTTGTCAAGACCTGCTTGAAGGAGCATTGACTGCTTGGCCTCACAGGCTCTTTTCCTCTTAAATCTCAGGGGATGCGTCCTTGACACTACCACTCCTACTTCCCACATGCCTGGTAAAACCAGTACCATGTGGACGATGTGATCGTTTGTTCTCTGTGTGAGTTGTATGTGGCCCCATGTGGATCCCAGCTGCAGTGACTTCTGGGTATTGGTATTCTGTGACTGGAATATGGGAACGTTCGTTTCTGGTATAGGGGATTTCAGGACATGCTCTTTCCTAGAGTCTCTGTACTATACTTGCCTGCTTTACCAGTGTGCATGATCCTGTCCTCCTTGGATACATCTTCCCATAGACACATTTTCTGGCTAACTTACAATTTTCCCATTTTCCCCCCTCTGCTCTCGTCTTTGCACCGGATTCTCACTGTAAATATGTAACGTCCCATTATGCCTGTGCCGTATCTACTATGTTGTTCTGCCCTGAAATATCTGGCAGATAAACAAGTTTATTACCTTTATACTCAACCTCCCAAAGGTGCCAGAACATGAACAAAATATAGTCCTGTATGTCCTTCTGCAAGAACATCAGTATCACTTTTCTCTAGCATTTATTTTTATTTATTTATTTTTTTTGCTTGGCATTCTGGTCTCCCGAAGTACCTTCAGAATAGCCTAATAAATTCTACTTACAGCATGTTAAGCTTTCTTTAGCTTGCTACTCCAAAATATCTTCCAAATTTCTCCAATAAAGCAGTTTTGTAGAGTCTTCCACGTAACAAAGCATATGGTACCACCAAAGATTGCCCCATTCCTCAGGGTTAACTCTCGGTATTAGTCAGATTTCCCTTACTACAGTGATGTGAGATGATGAACTTTCCTTTGCAGGGTCCAGCCTGTGACAGATTTGGTTCTGAGGCCAGTCAGCACATTGTGGTAGTAAATTGTAACCACTCATAGCTGGTCACTTCATGAGCTAGAAGCAAGGAGCCTAAGGTTCGATTGTCTCCTATTAGGGCATATCCCCCAATGATGAAAAACTTTCCCATAATGTCCTACTTCTTAAAGCATTAGTTCTCACCCTTCCTATTGCTGCAACCCTTTAACACAGTGATTTTCATTGCTACTTTGTAGCTGTATTTTTGCTACTGTTATGAATCATAATGTAAATATCTGACAAATAGGACATCTGATACATGGTCACTGTGGGGTTGTGACCCACAGGTTGACAACTACTTTCCAAAAGGCTCTATCACATCCCGATTAGGAATTTAGCATGTGAACCACTAAGATGTAAACCTCAATACTTCCTCAATATAGTATTCCTCCATTCTTCCTTTCAGTACCTCTAACTACCCACCATCCCGGTGTCTCTGGATTTGGACTACTCTGGTTATAGCTTAAAAGTAGATTCATGAAAGTTATAGCATATTCCCACAATTTGCTTCCCTTCTGTGGCCAAATAGTGTTCCACCTTGTGTGTGTGTGATTTTTTTTTATTCATTGTCAGTTGATGTCTCCATTTCTTATACCTTTTAACAGTGAGGATTATGTCCTACTCGGGTGAATTTAAATATATGATTCTATTTTAGTTCTAAGTGTATGTTAAAATGGAATCACTAAATGTGGACGGTAATTCTACTTTTAATTTAGGCAAAACAAAACAAAAGAACCAAAGGAAAGCTTCTTGTGTCATTGACTTGAAAGTGAGGGAGAAAACAATAGTGCCACATGCTGTCGACAGTGTATCTGATCCTAGTACTATGTAGCAATTCAACCCATTATGTCATGTAGACAGTGATTTATTTATTTATTTATTTATTTATTTTTTATTTTTATTTTTTTTTCGGAGCTGAAGACCAAACCCAGGGCCTTGCGCTTGCTAGGCAAGCGCTCTACCACTGAGCTAAATTCCCAACCCCCCACCCCTTTTTAAAATTTTTACAAATAATATACTCCCATTGCTGCCAGTAAATAGGTAGAGAATGAATAAAGGGGTTTTTAAAAAAATAACTTTTTAGTAAAATGTAAATATAATGAAATCTCAGTGGTTTCAAAGGGTCAAAAATGGCATGTTAGCATTTAGCATATTGACCTTTTTTAAGATCAAATGCTTGCTTCTTGTCTTTAACACCACCCAGTGTCTCAGGATATAGGTTGATCATTAAGAATCTAATATCTGATCTGTCCTAGGTTCAGAAAATCCATGAACACATTTAGCACTTCTACATCCTTACTTGGTGAGTTTTTCTGATTTCTCCCTTTCAGAGGCTCACTGGGAATTGACCCAAATATCTGAAGAGAGGTTCATAGTTGTGTGGTCTTGGGGTGTGTGTGTGTGTGTGTGTGTGTGTGTGTGTGTGTGTGTGTGTGTGTGTGTGTGTGTGTTGGGGACAAGAATTTTATTCAGAACTGTTCTTTTTCCTTCCATGGGCAGGATAACTTCAAATGATCATGTTTGGAAAGCTTTCCTCTTGCTTCAGGCCTGTCAATATAATTCACTGAGAAGGAAGAAAATGCCTGGGTCCAAAGGAGCTGTAAACCTAGCACCTCATTTCTAAAACCTTGCAGGTCCTTGTCTAGCCACAGACTGCAGTCACTAATTTCTAAGCATCTGCATGTCAGGACTCATGAGGTTCATATAGTACATGAGATGCATGAGGGTTAAATGTGCATCTTTTGTCTAACTGTAGCAGACAAATGTGACTGAGTCACAGTCAAGACAAGCTAATATTTGTCAGATAGTCCCTAACGGGTCTCAATGAAATATGGCCTTGTGCACACACCCCTGTGTGTGAGTCTAGGGGTATGACTTGATGCTAACCAGTAGACTGTGGCAAAGCTGATATCCTACCGCCCCTTGGATTGGATCACATTACAGATTCATCTTCTTGTTGAATTGTGGAAAGATTCTTCATTTATCTCTGCATTCTTTGAAGAAATTCTAAGCACCGAAGAGGATCATGTCTTGTCAGACACCTGAATTACCATCTAGTGACACCCTGAGCAAAGGACCGAGTTTTGCCACACCTAGATTCTTGACACTTGGAAAATGGGGTAGAGCAGGTTTTCCTAAATTTCAGTATTTATATCATTTGTCACCCAGAAGTAAACAATGAATACATAAATACACAATCTTCATTTTCCCTTTCCTTCACCTACTTGGTTTTTTTTTTTTTTTTTTAACTTGAGTATTTCTTATATACATTTCGACTGTTATTCCCTTTCCCGGTTTCCGGGCAAACATCCCCCTCCCCCCTCCCCTTCCTTATGGGTGTTCCCCTCCCAACCCTCCCCCCATTGCCGCCCTCCCCCCATAGACTAGTTCACTGGGGGTTCAGTCTTAGCAGGACCCAGGGCTTCCCCTTCCACTGGTGCTCTTACTAGGATATTCATTGCTACCTATGGGGTCAGAGTCCAGGGTCAGTCCATGTATAGTCTTTAGGTAGTGGCTTAGTCCCTGGAAGCTCTGGTTGCTTGGCATTGTTGTACTTTTGGGGTCTCGAGCCCTTTCAAGCTCTTCCAGTTCTTTCTCTGATTCCTTCAATAGGGGACCTATTCTCAGTTCAGTGGTTTGCTGCTGGCATTCGCCTCTGTATTTGCTGAATTCTCGCTGTGTCTCTCAGGAGCGATCTACATCCAGCTCCTGTCGGTCTGCACTTCTTTGCTTCATCCATCTTGTCTAATTGGGTGGCTGTATATGTATGGGCCACATGTGGGGCAGGCTCTGAATGGGTGTTCCTTCAGTCTCTGTTTTAATCTTTGCCTCTCCCTTCCCTGCCAAGGGTATTCTTTTTCCTCATTTAAAGAAGGAGTGAAGCATTCACATTTTGATCATCCGTCTTGAGTTTCGTTTGTTCTAGGGATCTAGGGTAATTCAAGCATTTGGGCTAATAGCCACTTATCAATGAGTGCATACCATGTATGTCTTTCTGTGATTGGGTTAGCTCACTCAGGATGATATTTTCCAGTTCCAACCATTTGCCTACGAATTTCATAAACTTGTTGTTTTTGATAGCTGAGTAATATTCCATTGTGTAGATGTACCACATTTTCTGTATCCATTCCTCTGTTGAAGGGCATCTGGGTTCTTTCCATTTTCTGGCTTTTATAAATAAGGCTGCGATGAACATAGTGGAGCACGTGTCTCTTTTATATGTTGAGGCATCTTTTGGGTATATGCCCAAGAGAGGTATAGCTGGATCCTCAGGCAGTTCAATGTCCAATTTTCTGAGGAACCTCCAGACTGATTTCCAGAATGGTTTTACCAGTCTGCAATCCAACCAACAATGGAGGAGTGTTCCTCTTTCTCCACATCCTTGCCAGCATCTGCTGTCACCTGAGTTTTTGATCTTAGCCAATCACACTGGTGTGAGGTGAAATCTCAGGGTTGTTTTGATTTGCATTTCCCTTATGACTAAAGATGTTGAACATTTCTTTAGGTGTTTCTCAGCCATTCGGCATTCCTCAGCTGTGAATTCTTTGTTTAGCTCTGAACCCCATTTTTTAATAGGGTTATTTGTTTCCCTGCGGTCTAACTTCTTGAGTTCTTTGTATATTTTGGATATAAGGCCTCTATCTATTGTAGGATTGGTAAAGATCTTTTCCCAATCTGTTGGTTGCCGTTTTGTCCTAACCACAGTGTCCTTTGCCTTACAGAAGCTTTGCAGTTTTATGAGATCCCATTTGTCGATTCTTGATCTTAGAGCATAAGCCATTGGTGTTTTGTTCAGGAAATTTTTTCCAGTGCCCATGTGTTCCAGATGCTTCCCTAGTTTTTCTTCTATTAGTTTGAGTGTGTCTGGTTTGATGTGGAGGTCCTTGATCCACTTGGACTTAAGCTTTGTACAGGGTGATAAGCATGGATCGATCTGCATTCTTCTACATGTTGCCCTCCAGTTGAACCAGCACCATTTGCTGAAAATGCTATCTTTTTTCCATTGGATGGTTTTGGCTCCTTTGTCAAAAATCAAGTGACCATAGGTGTGTGGGTTCATTTCTGGGTCTTCAATTCTATTCCATTGGTCTATCTGTCTGTCTCTGTACCAATACCATGCAGTTTTTATCACTATTGCTCTGTAATACTGCTTGAGTTCAGGGATAGTGATTCCCCCTGAAGCCCTTTTATTGTTGAGGATAGCTTTAGCTATCCTGGGTTTTTTGTTATTCCAGATGAATTTGCAAATTGTTCTGTCTAACTCTTTGAAGAATTGGATTGGTATTTTGATGGGGATTGCATTGAATCTGTAGATTGCTTTTGGTAAAATGGCCATTTTTACTATATTAATCCTGCCAATCCATGAGCATGGGAGATCTTTCCATCTTCTGAGGTCTTCTTCAATTTCTTTCCTCAGTGTCTTGAAGTTCTTATTGTACAGATCTTTTACTTGCTTGGTTAAAGTCACACCGAGGTACTTTATATTATTTGGGTCTATTATGAAGGGTGTCGTTTCCCTAATTTCTTTCTCGGCTTGTTTCTCTTTTGTATAGAGGAAGGCAACTGATTTATTTGAGTTAATTTTATACCCAGCCACTTTGCTGAAGTTGTTTATCAGCTTTAGTAGTTCTCTGGTGGAACTTTTGGGATCACTTAAATATACTATCATGTCGTCTGCAAATAGTGATATTTTGACCTCTTCTTTTCCGATCTGTATCCCTTTGATCTCCTTTTGTTGTCTGATTGCTCTGGCTAGAACTTCAAGAACTATATTGAATAAGTAGGGAGAGAGTGGGCAGCCTTGTCTAGTCCCTGATTTTAGTGGGATTGCTTCAAGTTTCTCTCCATTTAGTTTAATGTTAGCAACTGGTTTGCTGTATATGGCTTTTACTATGTTTAGGTATGGGCCTTGAATTCCTATTCTTTCCAGGACTTTTATCATGAAGGGGTGTTGAATTTTGTCAAATGCTTTCTCAGCATCTAATGAAATGATCATGTGGTTCTGTTCTTTCAGTTTGTTTATATAATGGATCACGTTGATGGTTTTCCGTATATTAAACCATCCCTGCATGCCTGGGATGAAGCCTACTTGATCATGGTGGATGATTGTTTTGATGTGCTCTTGAATTCGGTTTGCCAGAATTTTATTGAGTATTTTTGCGTCGATATTCATAAGGGAAATTGGTCTGAAGTTCTCTTTTTTTGTTGTGTCTTTGTGTGGTTTAGGTATAAGAGTAATTGTGGCTTCGTAGAAGGAATTCGGTAGGGCTCCATCTGTTTCAATTTTGTGGAATAGTTTGGATAATATTGGTATGAAGTCTTCTATGAAGGTTTGATAGAATTCTGCACTAAACCCGTCTGGACCTGGGCTCTTTTTGGTTGGGAGACCTTTAGTGACTGCTTCTATTTCCTTAGGAGTTATGGGGTTGTTTAACTGGTTTATCTGTTCCTGATTTAACTTCGATACCTGGTATCTGTCTAGGAAATTGTCCATTTCCTGAAGATTTTCAAGTTTTGTTGAATATAGGTTTTTATAGTAAGATCTGATGATTTTTTGAATTTCCTCTGAATCTGTAGTTATGTCTCCCTTTTCATTTCTGATTTTGTTAATTTGGACACACTCTCTGTGTCCTCTCGTTAGTCTGGCTAAGGGTTTATCTATCTTGTTGATTTTCTCAAAGAACCAACTTTTGGTTCTGTTGATTCTTTCTATGGTCCTTTTTGTTTCTACTTGGTTGATTTCAGCTCTGAGTTTGATTATTTCCTGCCTTCTCCTCCTCCTGGGTGTATTTGCTTCTTTTTGTTCTAGAGCTTTTAGGTGTGCTGTCAAGCTGCTGACATATGCTCTTTCCTGTTTCTTTCTGCAGGCACTCAGCGCTATGAGTTTTCCTCTTAGCACAGCTTTCATTGTGTCCCATAAGTTTGGGTATGTTGTACCTTCATTTTCATTAAATTCTAAAAAGTTTTTAATTTCTTTCTTTATTTCTTCCTTGACCAGGTTATCATTGAGTAGAGCATTGTTCAATTTCCACGTATATGTGGGCATTCTTCCCTTATTGTTATTGAAGACCAGTTTTAGGCCGTGGTGGTCCGATAGCACGCATGGGATTATTTCTATCTTTCTGTACTTGTTGAGGCCCGTTTTTTGACCAATTATATGGTCAATTTTGGAGAAAGTACCATGAGGAGCTGAGAAGAAGGTATATCCTTTTGCTTTAGGATAGAATGTTCTATAAATATCCGTTAAGTCCATTTGGCTCATGACTTCTCTTAGTCTGTCGACATCACTGTTTAATTTCTGTTTCCATGATCTGTCCATTGATGAGAGTGGGGTGTTGAAATCTCCCACTATTATTGTGTGAGGTGCAATGTGTGTTTTGAGCTTTAGTAAGGTTTCTTTTACGTATGTAGGTGCCCTTGTATTTGGGGCATAGATATTTAGGATTGAGAGTTCATCTTGGTGGATTTTTCCTTTGATGAATATGAAGTGTCCTTCCTTATCTTTTTTGATGACTTTTAGTTGGAAATTGATTTTATTTGATATTAGAATGGCTACTCCAGCTTGCTTCTTCTGACCATTTGCTTGGAAAGTTGTTTTCCAGCCTTTCACTCTGAGGTAGTGTCTGTCTTTGTCTCTGAGGTGTGTTTCCTGTAGGCAGCAGAATGCAGGGTCCTCGTTGCGTATCCAGTTTGTTAATCTATGTCTTTTTATTGGGGAGTTGAGGCCATTGATATTGAGAGATATTAAGGAATAGTGATTATTGTTTCCCTTAATATTCACATTTGGATGTGAGGTTATGTTTGTGTGTTTTCATTCTCTTTGTTTTGTTGCCAAGACGATTAGTTTCTTGCTTCTTCTAGGGTATAGCTTGCCTCCTTATGTTGGGCTTTACCGTTTATTATCCTTTGTAGTGCTGGATTTGTAGAAAGATATTGTGTAAATTTGGTTTTTTCATGGAATATCTTGGTTTCTCCATCAATGTTAATTGAGAGTTTTGCTGGATACAGTAACCTGGGCTGGTATTTGTGTTCTCTTAGTGTCTGTATGACATCAGTCCAGGATCTTCTGGCCTTCATAGTTTCTGGCGAGAAGTCTGGTGTGATTCTGATAGGTCTCCCTTTATATGTTACTTGACCTTTTTCCCTTACTGCTTTTAATATTCTTTCTTTATTTTGTGCGTTTGGTGTTTTGACAATTATGTGACGGGAGGTGTTTCTTTTCTGGTCCAATCTATTTGGAGTTCTGTAGGCTTCTTGTATGTCTATGGGTATCTCTTTTTTTAGGTTAGGGAAGTTTTCTTCTATGATTTTGTTGAAGATATTTACTGGTCCTTTGAGCTGGGAGTCTTCACTCTCTTCTATACCTATTATCCTTAGGTTTGATCTTCTCATTGAGTCCTGGATTTCCTGTATGTTTTGGACCAGTAGCTTTTTCCGCTTTACATTATCTTTGACAGTTGAGTCAATGATTTCTATGGAATCTTCTGCTCCTGAGATTCTCTCTTCCATCTCTTGTATTCTGTTGGTGAAGCTTGTATCTACAGCTCCTTGTCTCTTCTTTTGGTTTTCTATATCCAGGGTTGTTTCCATGTGTTCTTTCTTGATTGCTTCTATTTCCATTTTTAATTCCTTCAACTGTTTGATTGTGTTTTCCTGGAATTCTTTCAGGGATTTTTGCGATTCCTCTCTGTAGGCTTCTACTTGTTTATTAATGTTTTCCTGTGCTTCCCTAAGTGTGTTCATGTCTTTCTTGAAGTCCTCCAGCATCATGATCAAATATGATTTTGAAACTAGATCTTGCTTTTCTGGTGTGTTTGGATATTCCATGTTTGTTTTGGTGGGAGAATTGGGCTCCGATGATGGCATGTAGTCTTGGTTTCTGTTGCTTGGGTTCCTGCGCTTGCTTCTCGCCATCAGATTATCTCTAGTGTTACTTTGTTCTGCTATTTCTGACAGTGGCTAGACTGTCCTATAAGCCTGTGTGTCAGGAGTTCTGTAGACCTGTTTTCCTCTCTTTCAGTCAGTTATGGGGACAGAATGTTCTGCTTTCGGGCGTGTAGTTTTTCCTCTCTACAGGTCTTCAGCTGTTCCTGTGGGCCTGTGTCTTGAGTTCACCAGGCAGCTTTCTTGCAGCAGAAAAGTTGGTCTTACCTGTGGTCCTGAGGCTCAAGTTCGCTCGTGGGGTGCTGCCCAGGGGCTCTCTGCAGTGGCAGCAACCAGGAAGACCTGTGCCGCCCCTTCCGGGAGCTTCAGTGCACCAGGGTTCCCGATGGTCTTTGGCTTTTTCCTCTGGCATCTGATATGTGTGTGCAAGGAGCAGTCTCTTCTGGTTTCCCAGGCTTGTCTGCCTCTCTGAAGGTTTAGCTCTCCCTCCCACGGGATTTGGGTGCAGAGAACTGTTTATCTGGTCTGTTTCTTTCAGGTTCCGGCGGTGTCTCAGGCAGGTGTCCTGCTTCTCCTGGGCCCTCCCCCACGGGAGCCCAGAGGCCTTATACAGTTTCCTCTTGGGCCAGGGATGTGGGCAGGGGTGAGCAGTGTTGGTGGTCTCTTCCGCTCTGCAGCCTCAGGAGTGCCCACCTGACCAGGCGGTTGGGTCTCTCTCTCACCGGGTCTGGGAGCAGAGAGCTGCTGCGGGCCGGGATCCGCGGGTGTGGGACTTCCGGTAAACACAGAACGTGCCTGGTCCTAGAGAAATTCTGCTACCGTGTGTCCCAAGCTCACCAGGCAGCTTTCTTGCAGCAGAAAATTTGGTCTTACCTGTGGTCCCGAGGCTCAGGTTCGCTCGTGGGGTGCTGCCCAGGGGCTCTCTGCAGGAAGACCTGTGCCGCCCCTTCCGGGAGCTTCAGTGCACCAGGGTTCCAGATGGTCTTTGGCTTTTACCTCTGGCGTCCGAGATGTGTGTGCAGGGAGCAGTCTCTTCTGGTTTCCCAGGCTTGTCTGCCTCTCTGAAGGTTTAGCTCTCCCTCCCACGGGATTTGGGTGCAGAGAACTGTTTATCCGGTCTGTTTCTTTCAGGTTCCGGTGGTGTCTCAGGCAGGTGTCCTGCCGCTCCTGGGCCCTCCCCCACGGGAGCCCAGAGGCCTTATACAGTTTCCTCTTGGGCCAGGGATGTGGGCAGGGGTGAGCAGTGTTGGTGGTCTCTTCCGCTCTGCAGCCTCAGGAGTGCCCACCTGACCAGGCGGTTGGGTCTCTCTCTCACCGGGTCTGGGCTACTTGGTTTTTTCCTATGCATTTCCTTCTATAGTTTTACTGTAGATATCACTTGGCTTGACATGCTCTAATTTGTCTGGCCTGAGATACACATCATCCCAGTTGTGCCAACTGGTTGATTCTTCACAGGATTCTCAGTCTTGAGAGGAATGGTAGAATAAGGGCAGTTTAGAGCTGATGAATCCCACTGTGCTTGCATGGAAACACTCTTCCTCCCTCTTATCTGTAGTTCCCAGCTCCTGTCTTTGCCATGTGTTGTTTCTCAGCTTCTATTTCGTTTTGGGAGATGGGCTAGATTCTTCCTGCCTTGCTCTTGATTGCCCTTGGAGAAGTCAAATCCATGTGTCTTTTTGGGTCACACTATGGTCTTCTTTCTAAAAGACTAATTTCTCCTGATGACATTTCCCCAAATAACTCTGAGCTTTAAAATAAAGTATGATAATTAAAATTAGGGGATTTTTCACAAGGTACCAGAAACAATACATGAGATTTGTCAAGTTACTGTCTTAACTTTTAATCAAGGCCAGAGTTTTTGCTGAGGTTTCATAAAGAAAATATTTAAAAAGGGTAAGTCACAAGATGCGTATTGTGTGTACAATGAAAACATGTATTTTTAACCTGGAATAGTAAGAATAATGCCGTTAGCTTTCTAAATTCTTAGAAGGAAGGAAAGATTGTCAGAAGAGAATGCTTTGTTGATCTTCAAAGTACAGTTGGTGAAGACATATATGTCCTGGCCTGAAGTTTCAAAGGCAAAGGAGGAATCTTGAAGAAATTATAAACTGGAATACAATGAAAGGTAGTAATAAAAATTAGAGCTGAAATCCTATTGGAATTTTTATTTTTGACTTAGAACTCAGTATGTAGGTCCTTGTTCCCCACCATTAAAATTTTTGTGAGGTTGTTCTGAAGTTCTTCCTCTTTTGTAAATATTAACAGTACCTAAAAATTCAAAAGTATAAATTAGTTAAAATGTGGGTGTTAATATGTCTCTGACAACAATTAACAATTAGCAATTATAGTTAAGCGCTTTGTTCCTTTGTTTTTGTTTTTCCCTTGATTTTTTGAATCAGAACTCAGGGATTTTTTTCCTTCTCTAAAGTCCCAGGGATGACCATGTTCTATGCCTGACAAATCCTCCGCCGATACTTTCACGAGTGTAAACTTTCAGCTAGGAACAAGTCTGCAATGGGACGTGTGCTTGTGAGTAAGGGCTGATCATAGGAAAAAGAAGGATATAGAGACATCATATAAGGGAAACCCTGTACCTCATCAGCAAATCAATATCAGGAAGCTTTCCTTGGTTTTAGCATGGCTCTAGGGCCAGCTTTAGCTGTACTTTGACATCCTACACTGCTAGCTTTCCTACTATGAAAACATAGTTGAGGTTTTGTTTTGCCGTTTCTAGAAGAAATGAGCTGATGTTTTTAGAATAGTTCTTTTGGAACATGAAACTGAACATGGTGTTTTACAAGATTTTTCTCTCTCTTTCATACACATCCTAACATAGAGTAATGTGAAATCAATTGAAGAGCTCAGAAAATGTCAAGACTTCAAATATACAGTCCGTAGTTTTTCGGTCTGATGCTTCTGTATTGCATTTTTACCAGTAGTGTCCCCATTGTGACCCCAACTGTCACCTCCTAGCATCTTTAAAAGATGCTTTCCCACTTCGTACTATGTGTGAAAGTTCTCATAAATTTTGTAATTAATCAAATGAACTAATTCAAAGGAAAGGCAGTACTTTCTACATTGTCAAGATACGTGGCCTGAGAATGGCTGAAGAAAGTCCTTGACACCTCCCTATTCTCCTTCAATTATCTTCAGCAATCTGCCCCTAGATAAAGCCAAGGCGGAGCCAGTTTTAACTGGATGATATAATTTAATACACTGAACCCCCATGATGGAAAGAAAGAACGAATCAACTCTCACAAGTTACTTTATGATGTCCACATGAACAAGGTGGCATGCACTCATGTTCACAGATACATACATACATACATACATACATACATACATACATACACTCACATGTACATACACATACTAAATTCATGTGATAAAAAGGAGTTGGCATTCAAACCCTATCATTGAAAGAAATATTAAGAATCCAACTAGTATAGAAGCAGATAGATATCTACATGCTGGCTCTTAGCGTTTGAACAGTAGGTCTAATGCCTCGGCTACTTTGACTCTATCTTCACTTGTATAGAAGCAGGTAGATATCTACATGCTGGCTCTTAGCGTTTGAACAGTAGGTCTAATGCCTCGGCTACTTTGACTCTATCTTCACTTGTATAGAAGCAGGTAGATATCTACATGCTGGCTCTTAGCGTTTGAACAGTAGGTCTAATGCCTCGGCTACTTTGACTCTATCTTCACTTGAGAATTGGGAGCCTAGAAGGAAATGTACCTAAGTCGCATTAACAGAAAGGCAAACTTTGTGTTTGAAAATATGAAATTGTTGCTTTTTGACTTTGTTTCTATTTTTTCTTCCAATCAGAACATCAAAATGAAACCTTGGTAAAGGACCAATAGTTTTTTTTCCTCAATAATATATAAAGGAGATATTATACCTTCTCAGTTCTTGATAAATCATATGTTCTGTTTACTTAAAATGAAAATGTACCACTAGAAGTCCTTTCTGCCTTTCTAAAAATCACTATTAAAAATCTGTTTGTTAAACCTATTTTTTAAAGACAAGTTATTCATTTAAAGTTAACTGGTGACAAGAACTGTTTTTTACTACAATATCCTCCCCCCCCTCCTCCCTCTCCTCCTCCTCCCCCTTTTTTATAAAGCTCCACCCACTGTGTCTACATCTAATTAGAACAATGCTAAAGCATGTTTCTTTCCTCAGTGCTAAGAGAAAACAGCATTTTGGAAGATGGTAAGGTTTTCTATCTCCTACTTAGAGTCCTTTTTAACCTTGGACACTTTGATTCTGTGTAGGAGGGTTGAAGGCAAGGACCCAGTGATATTTGGAATGCACTACTGCTTTCTGAGGTACTGTGTTGATCTTTCCTCCAAGACTGTTGACAAATCTTACCTTTATAAAATTAATTTCCTCTTGGCTTTAAACCCTGGTCAGTACTTTGTTGAAAATGCAGCCATTCCCAGAAATAATCTGGCATTGCAATTTAGAAGACAGGAGAACATCATTACTTATTGTGGCTTTTTTTCCCACCAGAGGAATATACAGATGAGAGAATGTCCATATTTTAATTCTGGGCATGAAATGTAAATCAGATTTTGTGTGAAATATCTGTGTCTGTGTATCAAACAGTATCCAATCTGATAGGATGCCAGTGTTCAAAATCCTTAGGAACTATGGTAATTAATCTTCCTCGTTGCTTATGACAGTCTCAAGACCTCGGATGTTTCACCCCTTTATAACATTTGGAAAGCATTTTTTGGCACACAGGGTTTAGCACATTTAGAAAAGGGTCTCTTGCCAGCATATTTTGCAAGTTCTGGCTGTCTGCTTTCAGCATTCCCTATCCCATTATCTTTTATCTCATATCTTTTCCTGGGTTAAAGGTTTTAGCAGCCTATTTTGCTTTGTACCTATCTTTTTCTTTCCATTGTCAAAAGCCCCATCTTCCCACAGCAGTAAGGCTATTTATGAAGCCTGCACATCCACACCCAGCTGGCTTTGCTGTTCTACTGAGCGGCAGACAGAGCTGTGATCTTTAGACATAGTAGTGTCAATAAACAACAGTGAGGATGACACAGCATCCCAAGGGGCAGGGGTTGAAGAGATTTTCCCTTTCTTCCAGCACAGGCACATTGTTAAAGAGCACTCCACAGAAGGAATACAAAGAGAAGAGATTAAAGGTGAAGCCTCCAGCCTGCTTCTCGAAGGGCAGCATCTTAGAACCCCATTCTATCAGGTCTGCCTAGTGCCTGGCTCAGGGATCCTCCAAATATACATCGAGTCCTAAGAAGGAAAACTGTGCTCCAATGAGCTAAGAGAATGAAAATGAGGGACACACAGCACCAAGTTAACATTCAAGAAACCCAAGTTCTAAAGGACTGGGATGCAAAGCATATGTTAATGTATGCAAACGAATGGAAATTACCAGTGACCTTGAGCCTTCTCCTCAGTTGACAATGTGGTCCTGGTGCCATAGAAGGCGACCATTGCTGGTGCAGATTCTGACGATCACTCGTCTTATACTGTGGGTTTGCACTGAAGCTGACTTTTATCTACTTAGCAGTCCGATCAGTTACTTCCTTGCCAACAGTTTTGCTTGCACGTGTAAGTAAACAAATGTATTTATCACCCCAGGGATCAGTAAGTGCTAATAAAGTTGCTGCTGCTTGCATTTGAGATCCGTCTTGATGACAGACATTTCCTAAATTAACCAAGAATGGTTTGGTCGTTTCTGAGCTCAGCAAGGAGAGAAAAGATATGAGCATTATTACAGATGTCACCAGTCAGTTCAGAGGATGGTACACAGTATCTCTGTCATCTTCACAGTCTGAATTTGTGTTAGATTAAATGTATGAGGGAAGTGTGTGTGCACAAAATACTATTTGCTTTTGTGAGCTTTTTTCTTTCCTCTTCCTCTTCCTCCTGTTCTTCTTCCTCTTCTTCTTCTCCTCCTCCTCCTTTCCTCCTCCTCCTCCTCCTCCTCCTCCTCCTCCTCCTCCTCCTCCTCCTCCTCCTCCTCCTCCTCCTCCTCCTCCTCCTCCTCCTCCTCCTCCTCCTCCTTCTTCTTCTTAGAACAATACAGTTTGGACTTTATTTCAGAATTCCTTGAGAAAAACTAACCACCGATGAGCACAGGACACTCCTACTTGAGCACCTATTTTCAGACCCTTTTTTTCCTTAAATTAAATTGCAGAAGGAGTCATTAGTCACTTGTCTCACTGTTGAGACAAAATACCTGACAAAAGCAACATAAAGAAACGGGTTATTCTGCTTCACAGTCTGAGGGCACACTTGATTGTGGCAGGCAAAAACACAGTGACAGGGGCTTTAGGCAGCCGCTCACATTTTTCTTCTGTGCCGCTGAAGCAGAGGACAAGGAATGCACTCAGCTTCCTTTTGCCTTTCATTGGTTCTGAAACTCCAGCCCATTAACATGGTGTTATCCCTCACAGAAGCACCCAGGGAGTTGTTTGAATAGCAATTCTGCATCTCACTGTACCTATGGTCAGGATTAACAATCAGACTCACCCTGAATTATCTTGCCCAGTTTGCAACACTCACCCCAGCCTGCTCTACAAACATTCCTGTTTACCAAAGCCTGCTTTGCAAATAATTCCAGACTCAGCTAATCCCTAATAGACTGGGAATTTTCCATCCGACTCTACGTAAAAAGGATATTTAAATTAGGAGTTGAAAACATTCAATCAGCCTCTAGATGTTTCTTCCCGTCTTGATAGTGGCTTCCTGTCTGCTCTGTACTGATCGCCTAGAGAGAGGCTTGTGTTTGGTCACTGCCTCTCTTTATTCCTCTGGTTTAAAATCATGATCTGGTTTCCTCCTAAAACAGTAGAATTCCACTGGCTGCCTCATGACTTACTTCAGGGCACTTTCCTCAGATGCCAGCTCTTCCCAGCATTCAACAGAACTTTGCCTTCTTGACTGACACCAAACATTTATATGATACCTGTAGAAAGTATGCATATTAGAGTCTGAACCGCTGATAACCACTCCCCACCCTTCCTCCTTGCCCTTTGTTTTCCCTGGCTACTTGCATACTATGTTCTTGGATTGTTTCTTCTCTCTCCAATTCTCTTCTGTCTTCCTCTATGGGACAAATATCCTATAAAGACTAATAATTGTTTAAATTTAAAGTACGCTATATCTGTTCCTCTCTGGTGAAAAATGTATACATGGAATATGGATGGGCTTTGCTTTTTTTTTTTTAAGAACATGCCTGGGAGAGCTATTTGAGCTGGTTTATGACAGCTCCCAAAATTTATTGTGTATCTGGTTTAACTTTTCTTCAGTGTTTGGGGTCTATTATCTTTCGAAATTTTTAACACACCCCTTCTGTTATTTATGTCTATTAAGCACATGAAAATACCTCATATGTTTCTCACATTGAGAAAGTCTAGGTCATTTTGGAAGTCAGGCTGAATGGAATGTATTTAGTTTTTCTTGTGAGAGAGAAGGAATGAAGGCTTAAAATGATGACTTTTTTTTTCTAACCAGGATGATGACTTCAAATAATTATTTTCTAATTAAGCCAGACTGTTGTGTTGTGTCACATGCTGTCATTGCAATTTTCCCTATGAAGAGAAAGAAATTAATATGCAGGAAGAAAAATGTCTCAAGAATATTGCATTTGTAATCCAGCTACTCCAACCTGCACACTCAGATAAACTGCTCGCTTTCCATTGTGCCAAAATAAATGCAAAGGCCACTGGGAACTTGCTTCTCTTTAAAGCTTGTTCTCTCTCTCATCTCTCACTGTCAAGAGCTTCTTTCTAAGTCTGGCATCCTCCTCCATTTTGGCCTCCACCATGGTGAGGAATGAGCCTGAGAGAACTTTGTGGGTAGAGTCAGTTTTCTCCTGTGGTGCAATACATGGACAGTTACTCAGACATGCCCACTGTGGCACATTTACCAAGCAGCACGTCATTTACCTTGCTAATTTACACTGTCTACTGGCCCAAAAGTCAACAGAGAAATATTCTACACGTCTGGTAAAATATGTAGTGTTGTAGGATAAGAATAAACATTCTGTCCTATTTTTTGCTTATATTATAATTTTTTTAGATAACCAAAGCTTATGGTACCCATGATACATGATATTTTATTCCAGTTCCTATCCATTTTTTTCTATATGCAGGGCTCTGTATATAGCACAATCTTCTTGATCTTCTGACACATGAACAATTCTTCCCACTCATGCTAACCCAGATCACAATGGGTACCTCTTGCTTTGGGAAGATGAAACAGGGATTCCTCTTTTGTCTCTGAGTTACAAGTCACCCTTGGGCCATATTTATTGAAAATAACTAAGGTGAAGGTAAGGAAGGAAGGTATCTACCGCGTTGAGTATGGCATGGCACAGCCAAATTATGATCCACCTACTAGTAATCAAACATATATGGCTATGGACTGTCAATATTTATGTTGACCTCATGTCTGTGAGAGATTTAGGGTTATAGTCTTCAAGAAAGAAGCCACTTACCCTATATGACTCTATAACTTTACATTTATTTGAGAGGAAATAAAGACTCAGGTTTTCATGAGTGATAGTGAACTGGATCCCTATGCTCATCAGTTCTTTTTGGTCCTGTGGACTGTTGATGCATTTGATGCTTTTCAGAAGCTGCTATGTGAAGAGTCCCCTCACTGTTTCATGGGGGTAAGAAGTTGAAAGTTTGCAAGGCTACTGTGAAAGCCAGTGTCAGGAAGAAGGAGACACCAGCAATAATACAGAGGAAAGAAGGAAGCAGTATTGTGTCTGGTGGCATGGCTGAGCTCTGCCATTAGTACTTATCCAAGCTTGCCCTGTGTGTAGTCCTGTCATGCTCAGTGCCATGGCCACCAGACAACTGTTGTTATTGAGCAAGTAAAGCTGGGTCTTCCAAGTGGAGATACATTCCAAGAATATAATACTTAGATTTTGGACATCTTAATATAAAAATAAGAAAATAGGATAACTTAAAGGGTAATTGCTTGGCTATATTAGGTTAGGTAAAGTATGCTAAGCTAATCAGCTATTTCAATGGTTCTTTAATATTGTTAATAAAGCATTGACACTGAATGTGTCTCCCACTGTCTTTCAATAAGACAGTGTTTCTTCAGACACATAGGTTACTTTAAATAATAAGTTCCTTTATTGTTCATGTCAACTTGAATCATATTTTCTGCAGTTTACAACATACATTTCTAATCAATGCTTGGGATAGTAGTCTCATTTAAACTTTACTTCTTCCTATTTGACCCTGCAAGTATGATACACATAAAAGTACATCACGGACACACACACGCGCACACACACACACACACACACACACACACACACACACACACACACTACACTCTATAAATAGTTCTCTTCTATTCTAACCACCATTAAAGAGGCTCACCCTGTATTTCACCTTCCTAAGTTTTAGTTTTAAGATCTGAAAAACAAAATCTTAGGGTAAATAAAAGAACACACAGCATTTGGGCAGTTGATGTAGGATCAACCCCAAACATAGTCTGAGCTTGGTTGTGAGAGAGTTGGACTGGCTTGGACTACAGAGTGTGTGTGTGTGTTTGTGTGTGTGTGTGTGTGTGTGTGTGTGTGCGCGTGCGTTTGTGTGTGTATATACACATATATATGCCTTCTCCCCCTTTGCCAAGTAGTCATAAATTAAACATTTACATGACAATATAGGTTCTAGCTAGTATTGTCTGTTCAGTTTGGTTTTGTTTGTGAATGAGTTATGTTTTATTCTTGTTTTGGGTATGCATTGCCGATCCCATATTTTCCTTTCCTCCCATCTCCTCCCACACATCATTTCTTACCAGCCAGCACTGCAGAGTGAAAAGCTATGCACCCCAAATATATGCTTGGAGTTTAAGACTATAAGGTTTCCTACTGTAGAAAAGTCACGAGTGAGATTCATTTGAGCTTATATATTTTTTCTTGAAAAGAAAGCAAATATAAAATGAGAAGCTTTAAGGTAGAAATTATAGTCACTCATGACCAGTTTGAGGGAGACCTCCATCCTTGCTGAAGTTCATATAGAAGAAGAAAAACTGAGCAGTGGCATCAGAGCCAAGCACAAACTGTGAACCTTATTTAATTCTCTGACAACCAGGTGAACAGTTGTTAACAACAAGCGGGATCTCTCCACCTTCCATTTATTTTGTATAATGATTTTTAAGCAAACTATTAAGATATAACCACACAGCAGAAGTAATTTAAGATTAAATTTCTAGTATTCAAGGGATATTTTCTTACATGTTTTTATTAATTCTTCAGAACATTGATCTGAGTTGAAATTATATTTTCCTCCCAAACCTCAGTTGTTTCTTTTACTGCTTAGCTCTTTTTTTTTGTACTGAATAGGTACAGGGAAGAGCATGCTATTTAAATTTTTTTCCAGTTTGGGGTAATTATGACAATTGGATAAAAATAAGAGTGGTGATGGCATTTAAATCATCAAGTGTAGTGTGGCAGTGACGTTATCTCCTGCTTTCAGCGAGCTAGTCTGTGATCTGGCCATCCTCAGTCAAGAGATGAGCAGGAGATGCCATGAATAAAGAAGAAATTATTTAGGTAAACTATGTGCCTTTGACCCGTCACTATAGGACAGCTTTTGTGCAATCTTTCTAATTCTGTTCATAGAAGTTTTGAACTCAAATAATTGAGTTTAACAGTATTGACCTTGAACTCTATATTAAATTGCCCTTGGCTGTGTGCACTATGGTTTATCCTTTGGAAAATATTTTTCTTCTTTGCAAATTATGAATGCTAATATCATTCTTGAGTTAGAAGTTAGTTTTGAAACAATGCCTTTATTTCTTTCTTCAAAGCAAATATGTTGCACAAATCTCTTACATAAGTAGAAAATCTGTGTTAGAACATTTTATATGTAAACTAAATTTTCCTCTCCTCCTATTCTGGACACCAAAGAAGACATTGTAGAACTAATTTGATACTATGGGCAGTCCATGCCTGTCTCCTTCCCTCCCTCCCTCCCTCCCTCCCTCCCTCCCTCCCTCCCTCCCTCCCTCCCTCCCTTCCTTCCTTCCTTTCTTCCTTTTCCCCAGCTACCAGTCACCACAGGGGCTCTACTCTGTTTCTGTAAGAAGAAAGGGAGGGTCATGTTTGCCAGGAGGAGGTGTGGCTTGCACCCACATGTTCTTGCTCTCTACAAATATTCTATAAATTTAATGATGATAGAAGTTCACAGTAATATGAAGAGAGAATATGGCCCGAATAAAGCTTGGATGATTATAAAGAACTCTGAACTTCTGTAGCAAATAAACATAACTCACTTTCCTCTGTTTGAGTCATTTTTGATAATCTGAACCCTTCTGAATTAACTTACAAAATCATAAGGAAATTGTTTAACGTGAACTCAAATGTTAGTAATTACTACAATCCTTCAGTAGTTAAGTAAAAAAAAAAGAATTTGAAGAAGAATTTTCTGTTTCTGATATGCTTTAATATTAAAACAAATATGACGCTGATAAAAAAACAGGCTATTTTTGTTCAGTTTATGATTGCCTCTCAATATTCCAAGCATCCTAAGTCTCTTATTATGCACACCTAGGTCAGGGCATTCTACTGCTTTTGGCTTATTGTTATACATCAGTTTTGAATATTTTTATTTCCAAACTGAATCATCGGAATACGCTGTCAATGGAGAAGGCAATTCTGACTTGGCTTCTATTCAGAAAGTAAGTCTTCAACCAAAAATCATTGCCAAGCCTTTCTCAGAGTACAGTAGAGGGGACAATTGGTTCAAAAGAATTGGGCACTTGAGAGGCTGCTGAGCTTATATCATAAACAATCAGAGTCAACCAAATTTATTAGAATGGCTATATAGAAAATGCTGAGTAGAAAGTATTCTAGGAAGTTAACTGCATTAGATATCTACTACTTTATAGCACATTCTTCTAGTATATAAATAACAGAAAAGTACTTTTTAAAATCTCACAGAGATTTGGGATGTCTTAGTTACGTGATTCTGTGTAAAGAACCTCTCTCCGGACTTCCAGGCTGTGGATGCTTCTTGTTCCAACTTACTCATGTGGTTATATGCTGGAGACTTTAGCTTTATTCCACATGGGCATCTCTGTGAGTTTACTCACAACATAGTAACTGGATTATTTCTAAGGGAATGATGATAAGGTAGGCAGAGAACAGCCAATGTTGTAGTGCTATGGTAGCATTATCTGTGCTATTTTGTTAACAGGTCCTGCCATCTTACCATGTTCTTTTGGATAACCAACATCTTTGAGAGGAGCACATAGATCATCTTAGACACTAAACATCATAGAGACAAGTCTCCCTGTCATACAGTGATTTGGTGATATAGGAAACAATCCATCGGAATACCTCACTCACTTTAGTGTGTTTTCATTCCTGTTATCTTACTAATTTTCTAGGTTAATCACTAAGGTCTTCATGTATTAAAGTACATAGCTAAGTTTGGTGCAGCCCAATATTTAGAGTAATTACTTACCATATCTTTATATAGGAGAAGGTATCTGAATGTGTAAGAATTTCATAATTGTGATATACTTAGAACAGGCTACATTATATAGAAAAGAGTATCTACATACATTATATGGGAAGGCTGAAAGTCTAAACATCTTGGCATTTCTCCCAAGAGAACTCCACTGGCTGCATTATGTTTCTGAATCTCTGTGGGTATATTTTCTTGCCTCTCCTTATGAATCCAAAGGGTTTATTCAGATGGCCTAGATTCTGATGATTGAAAGTAACAAAACACCTTGAAACATTATAGCCCAGAAAGGTTCTACTCTTTTAATGCTATTGACATATGATACTAGGGATGAAAGTCTTACACAGATTTGATGGGCAAATCCTCTTTAGACCTCAGTAATTCCCTAGAATTTATAAGTTAATAACGATTGAGGATGGCCTGTTTGGTGGATGGTATACAAGATAACCCCAATTGATCACCACATATTGGGACTCATATTTATTTAACCTCAGGAACAAAATTAACATTAGTCTGGATGACCAGAAGGATATGGTAAGAAATAGCACAATTTTTCTTTTAAGTATAGTGTTTTTGTAAATTTTTTATTGGTTATTTTGCTTATTTATATTTCAAATGTTACCCCCTTCCTGGTTTCCCCTCCTAAAATCCCCATTCCACTCCTCTCCCTCCCTCCAGGAGGGTGCTCACCCACCCACCCACCCACCCACTCCCATTTTCAAGTATTCAAGCACCGTTGAATTTTCTTATCACAGAAGAGGGAATCAATGAAGATGCATATTAACCTTGTGTTGACTGTAGCTTATCATCTGATGAGTGGTTTTCTGAACTCTGATTTATTCTATGAGTAGACGTTTCTTTCCATAATACATGGAAGACTGGCCTCTGTTTTCATGACGTAAATATTTAATTTTTATTCTATATCCTGTGTGTCTTCTCTGACTGTGTCCTTCCTTCCTACCACACAAAGACTTAGGAACTAACGGCGTGAAGAATGGGAGATTTTATTTTAATACTCCCAAGTAGGTTCAAGCTGTTTTCTTTCTAAATGATAGATATCCTATGAAGTAATTCTAGGTGTGATTGCTGATGAGCTTGGGTTGCAGGTAGAAATCATGTGTATAATTTGCTTTCAAAGGTAATCATTCCGAAGGAGATTTAGACTTGAACTTAATTCTGAAAAGCAAATATGCACCAATGTCACAGAATTGTTTAGATTTTATCCCTTTGGCTCATATTATTATAGATTTACCTACATGTTCTTTTAAAATTGTAGTTCTTTAAACTGCTCAGCATTTGAAAGATGGTCAATTTATAGCTGGAGTTTATGAATTTATCATCTACTTTTTGATTGCCCATCTCATTGAAAAGTACTTCATCAGACACATCACAAAATAAAATCAGTACTACCATAAATAATTTATGCATGTCTTCATGGCTCTTTCTTGACAGCTTGGAGAATCAGGAGTTTAGAAGACTAGAGAATACATACTTTTCTATTTATGCATAATTATTTTTTGTTTTGTGTTTTGACATTCTTAAAGACACAGACAGCAGAAACTAAACTATGTATTTATGGTTTTAATAGGAAAAATTGTTAGATAAATGAGCTCATTAACATACATAATTTATTTTGACGATTTCTGGATTTTTCTTTTATTTTTTGACAGTTTACTACAAGCATATAATGTATCTTAGTTGTTTCATACTTATTGCTATCTTTTCTACTCCCTTCTTCTGTTGCAGAAACCTTGCTTCTTCCTAGCAACAACTCCCTACTCTAATGTCTGTTCGCATGTCTGAACAACTAAGTTTCATTACAGTTTCTCGTATGGGCATGCTCCATTACGACAGCACGAACAGCTTATCCGTGGCTATACCTCTAAAGAACACGATACTCTATTTTTCATTAACTGAGAAAGGAGAGCATGGTAGGAGTCTCAAGATCTCTTCCCAGTAGCAACAATTGGAGGCCTATTAGCATGCAGCTGCAGCTACTCATAGACGTGAAGGGGCATCAAGAATTCCCCCAGCTAATAGCAGGTAGAGTCCGTTAAACCCTTCTGTTCAAATGGATTCTCATGAGATTCTCCCCTGACAGTATTTTATAGATCTTGTATAAATAATCAAGTCTGCTGTGAGTTAATAAGTGAGGTAGCCTTCGACAGTACTCCTCCCCTTCCTTGGCTAGGTTCATATAAATGTATTCTTTCCCCCCCTTTCCATGATGTTATATAATTACCCCTTCTAGGGCTAAGGATCCAATAGTCAAGCCAGCATTTTGCATTAAGTCTTTGCATTAACTGCTACCTGTTGCAAAAATAAGCCATAGACATCATTAATGCATGGTCTATGAATTAATTATTTAGGTAATTTGACAGATGCTTCATGTTTATTTAGCGGAACAGCAGCAGTACCTTTCCCACTAATACCTAAGACCTCCCAACCATGGGCTGTTAGCCAGGTATACAGTACCAGATGTGAATTCCTTCCTATTGAACAGACTTCAACCCTAGTCAGAAAGCAGTAGTAACTCCCAGAATACTTAGGTCACTGTTTCATCAGGTAGACACAGCTTGCCTGGAAAGTTAGTCGTGTATAGGGTTCACAAAAGAATAGCAGTGTTCATTTTTCTCCCTTCGTAGCCTGCACAGCACACTCCAGCATTATGAAAGTTAGTTACCCAGCATTAAAAAAAGCTCTCATCTCAGTTTTAGCTTGATTTATATATGTCCTGCAACCGAGGTATGTGGTACTCCAGCAATAAGCCCATATCACCTAATTTTGATTGTCAACCAATAGCAATGGCTATAGTCTGTATTGTTCCAGGGGAGTTAGGGACCTACTAGACCAAGAATTCGTAGGAAAGCATTTCATGTATGGCACTGAGATTTTAATGTAGTAGCCTATACTTATCTACCTGTGCAGGTACCTCTGTTCAAACTGTTTTCTTTAAATTTCCCTTTGTAATTAATTTACATGGCATTAGAGTATCTTTTAGCTTCCTCATATAACCTTATTTTGAGTTGATGCTACCCTTCCTTTCTTCTCTGCCCAATCATCGTGTTTCCACCATTCCTACCTAAACCATTCTATCCACAACCATGTACCTTTTCTTTCATATCACATGTGTTCTACTACCCTCATTAAAGCCTCTTCCTCCTAACACCAACATAGTTTTCTCCAGATTTTATAGGTATAGATATAGATATAGATAGATAGATAGATAGAGACATAGAATAGATATAGAGATATTTGAGCCTATGCTGACATAATGAATCTTTGCTACCATAAATGACACAATAGTGTCCACACACAACCACTTTTCTGTAAATTTTACAATTCAGTTTTTCCTTACAGCTGACTAAAATTACACTGTACACGTATCCCACATTTTCATTTCCATTAGTCTGCTGATGACCACCTAGGCTGATTCTAAGTCCGAGCTGTTGTAAATAAAACAGAAATCAACAGGGCTGTTCTGCAATCTATGTGGTAGGATGCAGAGACCTTTGGGTATATCTGCAGGATTTGCAGAGCTAGATCACATGGTCTCTCTATTTTTAGCTTTTGGAGAAACGTCTAAAATGATGTTTATAATGGTTCCACCAGAACACACTCCTCAAAAGAGTGACAAGGGTCTCCCTCACTCACTCCAGCAAAATGCCATGCCAATAAAACACACTAAACAGATTCCTGAAAATTGTATTCTTGTTTTATATTTCTGTTGTAATTCAACAAATTCTGAATTTCAATGTTAAATACACCAAATAACTTACTTGCTAAATAAGTATACAGATTTTCTTGTCTTATATGACTGTTGTTTAAAACCAAATTTAGATTTTACATATTACCATAGCCGGTTTATGGAGAATGAATCCCAGAGCAGATTTATCTGAGTGTAACTCCTATGCCTCTCACTGTAACTGGTGACAGTTCTTTGCTTTATAGCTTTAATTCACAAAAAGCCCACCCCTCCCCCCAACACCAAACCAAACAAAAAACAAAAACACCCAGCCTCTTTGGCCGGTTCAAAGCAACAGTAGGCTGTTGCAACAGGCCGAGGACTTCAGTGGCCTTTCATCGTCCCCAGAAGTTAGAGCATTTGTTGCATTTCCATGGGTACCTAGGATACAGCATGTGTGGTTAGTTTTTATCAATGTGATACAAAGTAGTGCCACCTAGGAAAAAGGCATTCAACTGAGGATTCGCCTCTGCCAAGCTGGGCTATGTGCATGTGTGTGGAACATTTGCTTAATGATTGCTGAAGAAGAGAACTGCCACAGGTACCTGTAGTCATGCACACATATCCATGCCCATACACATAACTGAAAAGAATAAAAATAAAATCTCTAGAAGAGGGGTTGGGGATTTAGCTCAGTGGTAGAGCGCTTGCCTAGGAAGCGCAAGGCCCTGGGTTCGGTCCCCAGCTCTGAAAAAAAAGAACCAAAAAAAAAAAATCTCTAGAAGAGAGTTCTGTGAAATACTCTGTGAACTAGGGGAAAGGTAAGGAAACACCCTTGCAAGAAGAAACCTGGATCCAGGCGCAGGGTGTATGAGTTAAACCTTTATGCTGAGGTAGGCAGAGGCACAGAGATCTCGAGGTCCAGCCTAATCTCCTCTACAGAGGCAGGCAGGGAGACAGACAGACAGACAGACAGACCAATAGATTATGAAAATATAAGTTAAGTTTAAAAGCTCTTTTCATTGGTGTCTCTGCAGGCATGACAGCAGAAAGTTTAAAACAGAAAAAGAAGGAACAGAACTACTGTTGGCAGATGTGATGTTATTAATCTAGGATTCTGTTTTGTGGATGCTTAGGCAGGAAGATACAAGTTTAAGCCAAAGAAAGAAAGAAGGAAAGGAAGGAAAGAAGGAAGGGAGGGCAGAAAGAAGGAAGGGAGGGAGGGAGGGAGGAGGGAGGAAAGAAGGAAGGGAGGGAGGAAGGAAGGCAGGCAGGCAGGCAGGCTGGCAGGCAGGAAGGAAGGAAGGAAGGAAGGAATGAAAGAAGGAATGGGGGAGGGAGGGAGGAGGGAGGGAAGAAGGCAGGCAGGCAGGCAAGCAGGCAGGCAGGCAGGCAGGAAGGAAGGAAGGAAGGAAGGAAGGAAGGAAGGAAGGAAGGAAAGAAGGAATGAAGGGGAGGGAGGGGGGAGGGAGGGAGGGAGGAAGGAAGGAAGGAAAGAAGGAAGGAAGGAAGGAAGGACCAATCAAAACCAACCAACTGAATAAACAGCAACAGAACCAAAGCACACAAGATTTTACCTCAGGAACAGTCATCTTCATGAATAAATAAGGTTTTATTTATCAAAGCATTGAAGGGATTAGTCAAAAACTTGGAGTCAGTTTAATTATCTCTTATCTAAAATACCTGGGATCAAAAATTTCTCTGATTTGGGACTGTTATGATATGGGAATATTTGAATATACGTAATGAGAAATATCAGGACTAGGATTTAAGATTATGTATATATATATGTATATATATATATATATATATATATATAATTTGATACAATATTATTGTGTCTTCTCTGTGATCGTTCACAGGAGACTAGATATGGGGTTTCCACTTCCGACACCATGCCATTCACAATGGCTTACCTGGTACATCTGAGGAAGGAGAAAAGATGGCTGCTAAAAAGATGAAGCTAATTGGCCTTAGTAACTTGTTGAAGCACTTTGGAAAAAATGGAGGCTCAGCCCCTGAGCTTAGTAGAGAAAGCTGCCTGATGCCATGACATTAGCTTGATTCCCAATAAAACAGGGCAGGCCTTGGAGTAAGAGAATCAGAGAAGAGACCTCAAAGCCCCCAAATACTACCCAACACCTCCCCCCGCACTAAAGCCCTAGAAAACTATTCCTTACCATTTAACCTGAGTATGAGCGGATAAACTTTATATTCATATGAACTTAATAATTCTAAAAGAACCAAAACAAAAAACAAAACAAACAAACAAACAAACAAACCCAAAGAGCTTCCTCCAAAACTTCAAGATACACTGGCCCAGTTTCTTCGTGGATGAATTGAGTGTTTTAGCACTTGGGCAGTGGGAACCATGTAGGAATAAAGAACTCAGTCCGTAAAAATAGAGGCACTGCTCCAGGAAAAGAAGTACAGTGAAGTAAGTGGCCTTAAAAACCTTTGTCACTCACAGGAACCTGCTTTGTAGACCAGGATAACCAGGAAATCACAGAGATCTGTCTTCCTCTGCCCGAACTGCTGGGATGAAAGACATTCTTCATCATGCCCAGTCCTTTTGTTTTCAGAATTTAGGGACAAAAATGCATGCCACTCAACAAAGTACAGCCAAAATGAATTATTACATGCTCACAACATTGGTTTTTTCAGGGAATTTATGGTGTAAATGGTGGAACCAGCATTGATGCCATTTAAATATAAAGGGAAGTAAACATTCCTGAGACTGGAGATTATAGATATACAAAATTATGATTAAATAGATTGAGAAACCATTGGCAATGGTTTTTCCTGAGTGTCTTATAAGAAATTGATATAGCAGTTTGTGGAATGGAATTACTGAAATCAAACTAGAAGACTTTCAGATCATCACAGAAGAGAATATTCACATATCATATAACACAAGCAACTACTATGATGACAAAATAGAAAAAGCAAAATAGTGATCCATAGAGAAATGCAGGACAAAAGAAACATTATTTTGTGACAATGAGTTTACTGCATTTGTTATATCAATAAATTCAAATTAAAGTGTGCTCATTAATGACATATATAAAATGCAGATATAAAATACATAAAAGGATTAGGCATGATGGTGGATGCCTTTGATCCCAAAATATTAAACTAAATTATTAAAAACTAAATAATTATTAAACAAAATACTAAAATAAAATATAAATGAGAAGGCTTAGAGATGTGGCTCAGCAATTAAGAGCATTGGCTGCTCTTTCGGAGTATCTGGGTTTAATTTATTTCCAACATTCACATGGTGGCCTGTAATCATATCTACCTCCAATTTTAGGTGCCCTGTCCTAAAATCCAGAGTCATCAGCCTTCAACATGGTGCATACACTTCCATAACAGCAAAACACCTGCACACATAACATAATAAAATAGATAAAAACTAGATTCAAGTGTTGTTCTATACGATGAGGTCCCACGTGATATGAATAAGAGAGAGTTCTAAAATGTTCCTCATGGCTTCAAGGAAAAGACTGGAGATTGATGAAGCAAGTACTGTGGTATTTTGAGTGAGAATGACTTCTAGAAGTGCTTATGTTCGAAAGCTTGATCCCCACTTGGAACTGTTTAGGAAGGGTTGGGATTCGAGGTTGCTTGCTAGAGGGGATGTGACTCTATGGGTGGGCTTGGAAGTTTCTGAATCCCATGCCATTCCTAGCTCGCTCTCTCTTTTGCCTTGTAGTTGTGGAACCTATGTTTGCTCCATGGTTCTAGCACTCTTCCCACCTCCCTGCGGCCATGCTTCACACCATGATGGCCATCTATTCACCCTCTGGAACAGTCAGCAAGCCCCCGATAAAGACTTGCTTTATATGTTGCCTTGGTTATGGTGTTTTTGTCACAGATACTAACAAAATTAAACTTAATTTGTAATATTAATTTCAGGCTAAATTCAAGGTGAACAATGTTTGAGGTGAAATTTCTAACGTATGGTAAAGATAGTAATTTTAAATATTAAATATATTCACATAAATCTTTAAGGCTTAAGTAGCATCAAAGGAATAAAAATCAAAATAGGAAAAAAATCCTTTAAAATCAATGATTTCTGAACAGGGCATAAGGTTTGGAGTTTATAAAGAAAATTATAACATAGCAAAAGTCAGAAACAAAAGCTTTACAGAATATAAGAAAAAAATTAAGACTGAAAGATAGATTAGAGAAAATTAACCACAAAAGACAAGCTAAGATGATTTCTTACTAATTTTAAAGTATCCTATAGAAGGAAACCGACTAAGTAGGAGCAAAATATGAACATTAATTTATAAAGAAAAGTAAATGAAAGCTGGGTGTGGTGGCATGTACTTGTAATCAGTGTTGAGGTCTAAGAAAGCTAGCCTGCTACAAAGACAGGAAAGAAAGAGAGGGAGCGAGGGAGAAAGGGATGAAGAAGAGATAGAGTATTAAACAAAAAGTAATTACTAAATCTCATTATGAAGGAAATCAGAAGTTAGATACACACACAAAGATGCACATGCACATGCATGTGCACACACACACACAGAGAAATGTATTGAAGCACACACAGAAATGCACACGGCCCTCATTAGACTCTTGCAATCTTATGAATAAATACATAAAGGGCTGTGAAGTCTCTCTAACTTCAGAGACTGACGATGCTAATTGGCATTTTAGGCATGGATCCTGTAGATACCAATCACCCTGTGCATATATTCATAGAAGTTGATCTAATTAATTATAAGATTTTTATTATATATTTATCTATGTGTCCCACTCCTGACACAATTATCAGCCACTGATTCATTGGTCGGTCTGTGGTTCTCCACAAAATATCGTTTGAGGAAAAATTTGAACATTCTTTTATTATTTTTAAATTGTATTTTATTTGTGTGTATGAGTTGTCAGTGAAAAACTTCCAAAAGTTCGTTCTTCCCTTTTACCTCTATGGTCCTGTGTATCAAACTCATTTCATTACACTTTGTCCACTGAACCATTCCACTAGCCCCCCAAAGCCCTTTCAAAGTAACAGTTACTATTTTAATTGAAGAGAATTGATTTAAATATATATGAATGTAATTTAAAGTTAAGATACAAAATATGCATGTTGTTGTATATAATCAGTTCTTAGTTCAATAAATCTTTCAAAAGGAATCTCACACCGATATAATGTTGGGGAATGCTATTGACTGATGGAGTGGGGGCACACCTCCTTCTATCCTCTGTACTGTTTAAGTCATTGACATGTAACATTTATCAGCTAAGGTTTTCTAAGCAGGAGATATTTGTGATTTCTCCCTAAGTGTATTAAATATCAAAACTAATACATGTTGAAAATTTAATCCAGGAGTAGAATGTTAGTGCCAGAATTCACTAGAGCCCATATCCTTGTGTTTTGGTGTGAGCTGAAAATTTAGAAATGCTCTCAGCTTCAATATTTCTAAAGAGTTGTTGAATATGCAAATTCACCATTAATGCACATAAGACCACTAAGTTCAGGCTGATTCTTTTTAAGTGTCTGTTCTGCTCCCAGAAGAGTCGAAATAGTTTCAATATATTTTGTTTTATAAATATTTAACTTAGGTTTGTGGAGGTTGAAAAAGGCAATATTCCACAAGGGTCCATTTTCCAAATGTAAGGCATGAATGATTTTTTTCCTAGTTACAGTATTTATGAAATACTGAGAATTTAATGCATGTGAAACGTTTGGTAATGGACTATTACAGGCTGAAGCTATTCTTCTTCAGGTCTCCAGGGTAAAATTCATAGAGTAGAAGCTGTAGTGAATGAATATTATGGGTTGCTTGTGCTAGAGAAGCCTTAATCGTCACAGGAGTGTTATTTGCTCAGATCAGACTAAAACACTTTTTTCTAAAGAAATCATTCATTTTCTCTCAAATAATTCAGCCTTCAGGAGAAATCCTTCCACATCCCAACTTCTTCTGCTTTTGCACAGGAGAGCCTTGGCCTCACTCTGCTTATTTTATGTCTAATGTGTCATTGAGGTTGTAGTTTCTTGACACAATTTGCATAAATCACTTCCGGTGATTAAAAGTATTATCTTGGGAACTGTGAATGAACTTGCCTAAGTCAATCAGACCTCAATAGAGAAGAGCTTTGTCTTCATTTCAACCACACTGGAAACTCAGTTTACCTGCTTTCTTTGGATTTATTTCCCTTTACTCAACTGCTACGGATTATTCCCTGTGGCTTTAACTCCGGATGTGCTTTAGGTGTGTCCTTAATCTTAGCTTGATCACCACAGGAACTGGCAGATGTCCCATCTGTGCTTGAAAAGCCCTCTGAAGCTCTACGGAGTTCTAGGGACTCCACTAGCTTCTGTGAGGAGAAATTGAATGTCTTTGGCATTTGGGAATCCGGCGGGCTAAAGCTCAGTATTCGATTGGCCCCACTGAATTCCATCTGCTCATCCATGCTTAGAGAGGTGAAATAAAAAATAAGCCGTTGTTCTTGCTCTTACAGAAGCAATTGCAGGTTTTATGAGGAGAACAATGAACATGTCACCCCGGATTTGGCAGGAGGAAAGAGCTGGGAGTACATAAATTGTCTTTTGGGTGCCAACTGTTATGCAGCAGAATTGTTTATATTAGTAAAATCCTCTGGTTGTAAGTTATGTAAATTGTATTTTTTTTCCTAGACAATGTTTTATGATGGAAAGGGGGGTTAGGGAATGTGTACTAAATCTGAAATGGTCTCACGCTTAAATACCGCAATGTGGTAGACAGTTAATCTCCCAAACAGAGAGCGAACGCAGGCAACTGCTTTATTACCATCAACATATGTCTCTCACTATCCTGCCTGCTACCTTGGGATCAGCTTGCAAGAGCCATCTCGGCTGTGGGAGAAAAAACAATCACACAGATTTGCCCAGCATTAATGAGCTTTAAAACTTAGCTCTGAAGACAGCAGTGCTATCTTGCAGGACCTAGCAGGACAGGGGTTAGGAAGCTGACTGAGTAGCCGTGCAGGATACCTTCATAAACCAGAGAGTGGGGAGATAGATTAGGAGATTTATAATGCTGTAGGACGTAGGGCTGTCCCTGGTTACCTGATAAGGATGTGCTCATCTCATGACCTACTTGCCACTTACCTGTGAGTTTCCAGGGATTTGCTTCTAAGAGATCCTGACAGGACTTGATAATCAAACAGGGAACTCCACTTATCTGTTAAAAAAAGAAAGGAAGGAAGGAAGGAAGGAAGGAAGGAAGGAAGGAAAGAAAGAAAGAAAAGAGAAGAGAAGAGAAGGAAAGAAAAGAAAAGAAAAGGAAAGGAAAGGAAAGAAAAGAAAAGAAAAAGCAGTCTTTCTCAAAGATATATCAAACAGTTTCCTGTCAGGTATTTCCAGTGAAGTGTCAATTCTGATAATTTTCTTTTCCTTACTTAGTAATTTGAGCAAGGGTTTAATCAGAGAATTAAATAAAATAAATGCTGGAATGAGCATGGTCCACAAACCCATATGTTTAGGAAGTAACTATAATTAACTACACACAATTATATATTACATGGAAATAACAGAAATAGAATTTTACCAAGCCACATCCATACCTAGAAATATCATTTGCTTAAGTTATCCCAAACAATCCAAGGTTGTTGCGGTCTCCCTTGGCCATTTTTAACTCACTGTAGCATATCTGCTCTCCTACCACAACAACTTTTCTGTGCATCAATTTAGAGAGAACGACCCTGATTCTTTAGTGTGAAGGGCTGTGGGGAACAAAGATATACAGAGGAAAATTTTATTTGTCGTCTTCAAATTATCATCCCCATCGAAAGATTCATAGATTTCCTTTGTGTGTTCCTAGCTCTCCAAGGTTCAATATAATTTCACAATACATAGAATATAAATGGAAATTGGCTAGGAGACAGCAAGCATATTTCCTGGATAATGTAGTGTTTTATCTGGGAGGACTTGATATACTTTGGGGTGGCTCATTAATTTTAAGAGATCATTAGTTTACTTATTATTCAATAAATTTAACTCCTCAGCACTAATACCTATAGTAAAATTTTTTTGTGACCATGATGTTCTTTGCTCAGAAGTTACACAGAGTTGGGGATGGCTGGAACACAGGCAGGGAAGGAGAAAATAGATGAGGTCAAAGGAGGTGAGGCAAGTTGCTGCTGAATGGGAATCCATTATTTGGAAGAGTCATGCAGCTCCCTCATGGGGTCTTGATTTAGGGCCGTAGCAATACATCATACTTATCCAAATCTGATATGGGTTTCAACTGTCCTCATTAATCAACAGTCAATTGTGAAAGTCCATACTAATAGTAATTGGCTTCTAAGATCCTATTTTATAAATTAGAATTTAGACACAGTACCCACCAACCTAACCAAATTTGGTGCCATATAGGTTATAAACTTCATATCAATCCTGAATTTATTTTCATTCATACATACAAACAGCCATGTATTACAAAATTATTTTTAGTTAGCCACATTCCATATAAATGTTATTAGTACCATGAGATTATAATTAAGCAGGAAAAGTCCAAACTCCTAGTGACGTTGACATAAATTCTTTATGTTTAAATGGACAGATACCAGTATTTTAAATTTTCAATATTCAGTACATTATTAACCTGTATAGGTTTGTATCTTAAAAGCATCACATTGCATCATACTGCCTAGGTGTGCTCCAACCATCTCCACACTCCTGAAGTATATTCACATACTGATAGAATTTCCCAGTTAGGTATTACTTGGGCCGTAGCTGTGGTGGTTTGAAGGAGAATGCCCACCATAGGCTCATATGTTTGAATACTTAGTTCCTAGTTTCTGGAACTCTTTTAGGAAATATCAGGCAGTGTGGGCCTAAGGAGGAGCCGTGTCACTGAGGTTGGGCTTTGAGGTTAACAAAGCCCATACCGTAATTCAGTGTCTCTGTCTCTCTTTTTGTGGTTATTTCTCAAGAAGAAAGCTCTCAACTACTACTGCCGTAGCATGTCTGCCTGCTAGGCTATGATGAATGATGGTCATGCTCTCTGACCCTCTGAAAATGAAAAAATAATAAAAACAATAAAAAACCACCAATAACTAAAATTTCTTTCTTCTAAAAGTTGACTTGGCCATAGCACCTTATTAAAGCAACAGAGAAGCAATTAAGACAATAGTTAAGTGATAAATAAGTATATTTGCACATATATATGTATATGCATGTGTGCATGAGGTGATATTCATATCTAGTGACCACATTGTAATCTTCTGTCATTCTCTATTCACAGCTTGCCTCCTCTCTTGCTCTTAGCTTGGTCCTGAAAACCAGAGCTATTGTTGGTTTTAGATTTCAAGTGACCTCAGAATATCTACATATTATTTCACATGGTGTGATTCATATTTTCTTAATGTGTGAACAAATCATTTGTTATTTTCCCCTTCTCTATGGTTCTTCAGAATAAACTCACTTTTGATATTTTCCCTCTCCTTTTCTTTGGAATACTTTTAGAATGATTTTCTTGAACCACAGGCCTGATATTTGCATTTTATTCTACGACAAATTACATAGATCTTCTTTGAGTGAGAAATTAACCCTTCATAGCATAGCATTCAAGCACTATATGCCCCTGAGATTTTTGCTTTCCTTGTGTGTTATCTCTTCCAGGCAAACCAGCCTTAAAATATGCTGCTCAAACCTTGTGACTTCTTCATCCTCCATCCTCTTCTCCCTTCCTTGGATCCTGTATCTTTTAACTGAAACTTACCTTTCTCATGAATGATGACTACATCATCAAAAGCAGCATTTATTTTCTTCTGTCAGCGTGCTGGATATTTTACTCTATTAATAGCAATCAATAATCAGTCAGATATCTCCTATAATGTGTGTTGATCATAAGATCTAGAAGATGGATATGTCTTTTGTTTTTGTAGCACTTTTAGCATCTTCTCCTACTCCTTTACTATGATGTAGTAAATGTAGACTAAATCAGTAGAAAATCAATATGAAGCTGAAAGGATAGTCTCACAGCACTATCCTCTCCCCTCTCTACCTTCTAACCCCTCCCATCTTTTAAAAAATTTTTGAGGATTACTTTTATTTGAGTCTTCAAAGTGAGATTCCAAAATTACCACTCATTTTTTGAGGGAAAAAATGCATCCATGTTCAGGCATTAAATTTTTAAGTATAAGATGAAATATGATGTTCATAGGATTTTACCTGTTTGGTTCTGTTATGCTTTTCAGGGCTATAGATACATTACAAAGATCATATGACTTGTATGATCTCAACCAATGTTCATTTGATAATATAGATGACTCCCAAACATGTAATTTCCTATAATTTTGTTCTGATTATTGCTGTATGTTAACTTCTTTCTTTATATTGTGTGACAATCCTTTACTCATAGTAAATAGATCACCAACTCAATCTTCTAAGGTATAAATGTGTTAAGAATATGGACATACCAGGTGTCAATACTTAGTTGTCCTAGACTACTTTGTTGAAGAGACATTTCTTTCCATTACTGCATTGTTTGGCATTCTTGTTGGAAATCAATTGGCCAACAAAGAAAAGGTTGCTTTCTGGACTTTCAATCCCATGCCATCGATCTGCGTGTCTATTCTTATATTTATATCATATTGTCTTGATTGCTTCAACACTGCAATACATTTTGAAATTTGGAAATACTAATTTTTCAACTGTATTTTTTAATTTCAAAATTCTTTCATTGATTCTGTTTTTTTTTTCTTTAATATCTATATGAATTTTTGGATCAGTTTGTGAGGAAGCGCAACAGAGGCTTAATAGAATACGTTCATTATACAAGACATTATGGAAGGATTTTTTTTTTTTATTAACTAGAGTATTTCTTATATACATTTCGAGTGTTATTCCCTTTCCCGGTTTCCGGGCAAACATCCCCCTCCCCCCTCCCTTCCTTATGGGTGTTCCCCTCCCAACCCTCCCCCCATTGCCGCCCTCCCCCCATAGACTAGTTCAATGGGGGTTCAGTCTTAGCAGGACCCAGGGCTTCCCCTTCCACTGGTGCTCTTACTAGGATATTCATTGCTACCTATGGGGTCAGAGTCCAGGGTCAGTCCATGTATAGTCTTTAGGTAGTGGCTTAGTCCATGGAAGCTCTGGTTGCTTGGCATTGTTGTACTTTTGGGGTCTCGAGCCCCTTCAAGCTCTTCCAGTTCTTTCTCTGATTCCTTCAATAGGGGACCTATTCTCAGTTCAGTGGTTTGCTGCTGGCATTCGCCTCTGTATTTGCTGTATTCTGGCTGTGTCTCTCAGGAGCGATCTACATCCGGCTCCTGTCGGTCTGCACTTCTTTGCTTCATCCATCTTGTCTAATTGGGTGGCTGTATATGTATGGGCCACATGTGGGGCAGGCTCTGAATGGGTGTTCCTTCAGTCTCTGTTTTAATCTTTGCCTCTCCCTTCCCAGCCAAGGGTATTCTTTTTCCTCATTTAAAGAAGGAGTGAAGCATTCACATTTTGATCATCCGTCTTGAGTTTCGTTTGTTCTAGGGATCTAGGGTAATTCAAGCATTTGGGCTAATAGCCACTTATCAATGAGTGCATACCATGTATGTCTTTCTGTGATTGGGTTAGTTCACTCAGGATGATATTTTCCAGTTCCAACCATTTGCCTACGAATTTCATAGACTCGTTGTTTTTGATAGCTGAGTAATATTCCATTGTGTAGATGTACCACATTTTCTGTATCCATTCCTCTGTTGAAGGGCATCTGGGTTTTTTCCATTTCTGGCTATTATAAATAAGGCTGCGATGAACATAGTGGAGCACGTGTCTCTTTTATATGTTGAGGCATCTTTTGGGTATATGCCCAAGAGAGGTATAGCTGGATCCTCAGGCAGTTCAATGTCCAATTTTCTGAGGAACCTCCAGACTGATTTCCAGAATGGTTTTACCAGTCTGCAATCCCACCAACAATGGAGGAGTGTTCCTCTTTCTCCACATCCTCGCCAGCATCTGCTGTCACCTGAGTTTTTGATCTTAGCCAATCGCACTGGTGTGAGGTGAAATATCAGGGTTGTTTTGATTTGCATTTCCCTTATGACTAAAGATGTTGAACATTTCTTTAGGTGTTTCTCAGCCATTCGGCATTCCTCAGCTGTGAATTCTTTGTTTAGCTCTGAACCCCATTTTTTAATAGGGTTATTTGTTTCCCTGTGGTCTAACTTCTTGAGTTCTTTGTATATTTTGGATATAAGGCCTCTATCTGTTGTAGGATTGGTAAAGATCTTTTCCCAATCTGTTGGTTGCCGTTTTGTCCTAACCACCGTGTCCTTTGCCTTACAGAAGCTTTGCAGTTTTATGAGATCCCATTTGTCGATTCTTGATCTTAGAGCATAAGCCATTGGTGTTTTGTTCAGGAAATTTTTTCCAGTGCCCATGTGTTCCAGATGCTTCCCTAGTTCTTCTTCTATTAGTTTGAGTGTGTCTGGTTTGATGTGGAGGTCCTTGATCCACTTGGACTTAAGCTTTGTACAGGGTGATAAGCATGGATCGATCTGCATTCTTCTACATGTTGCCCTCCAGTTGAACCAGCACCATTTGCTGAAAATGCTATCTTTTTTCCATTGGATGGTTTTGGCTCCTTTGCCAAAAATCAAGTGACCATAGGTGTGTGGGTTCATTTCTGGGTCTTCAATTCTATTCCATTGGTCTATCTGTCTGTCTCTGTACCAATACCATGCAGTTTTTATCACTATTGCTCTGTAATACTGCTTGAGTTCAGGGATAGTGATTCCCCCTGAAGTCCTTTTATTGTTGAGGATAGCTTTAGCTATCCTGGGTTTTTTGTTATTCCAGATGAATTTGCACATTGTTCTGTCTAACTCTTTGAAGAATTGGATTGGTATTTTGATGGGGATTGCATTGAATCTGTAGATTGCTTTTGGTAAAATGGCCATTTTTACTATATTAATCCTGCCAATCCATGAGCATGGGAGATCTTTCCATCTTCTGAGGTCTTCTTCAATTTCTTTCCTCAGTGTCTTGAAGTTCTTACTGTACAGATCTTTTACTTGCTTGGTTAAAGTCACACCGAGGTACTTTATATTATTTGGGTCTATTATGAAGGGTGTCGTTTCCCTAATTTCTTTCTCGGCTTGTTTCTCTTTTGTATAGAGGAAGGCAACTGATTTATTTGAGTTAATTTTATACCCAGCCACTTTGCTGAAGTTGTTTATCAGCTTTAGTAGTTCTCTGGTGGAACTTTTGGGATCACTTAAATATACTATCATGTCATCTGCAAATAGTGATATTTTGACCTCTTCTTTTCCGATCTGTATCCCTTTGATCTCCTTTTGTTGTCTGATTGCTCTGGCTAGAACTTCAAGAACTATATTGAATAAGTAGGGAGAGAGTGGGCAGCCTTGTCTAGTCCCTGATTTTAGTGGGATTGCTTCAAGTTTCTCTCCATTTAGTTTAATGTTAGCAACTGGTTTGCTGTATATGGCTTTTACTATGTTTAGGTATGGGCCTTGAATTCCTATTCTTTCCAGGACTTTTATCATGAAGGGGTGTTGAATTTTGTCAAATGCTTTCTCTGCATCTAATGAAATGATCATGTGGTTCTGTTCTTTCAGTTTGTTTATATAATGGATCACGTTGATGGTTTTCCGTATATTAAACCATCCCTGCATGCCTGGGATGAAGCCTACTTGATCATGATGGATGATTGTTTTGATGTGCTCTTGAATTCGGTTTGCCAGAATTTTATTGAGTATTTTTGCGTCGATATTCATAAGGGAAATTGGTCTGAAGTTCTCTTTCTTTGTTGTGTCTTTGTGTGGTTTAGGTATAAGAGTAATTGTGGCTTCGTAGAAGGAATTCGGTAGGGCTCCATCTGTTTCAATTTTGTGGAATAGTTTGGATAATATTGGTATGAGGTCTTCTATGAAGGTCTGATAGAATTCTGCACTAAACCCGTCTGGACCTGGGCTCTTTTTGGTTGGGAGACCTTTAATGACTGCTTCTATTTCCTTAGGAGTTATGGGGTTGTTTAACTGGTTTATCTGTTCCTGATTTAACTTCGATACCTGGTATCTGTCTAGGAAATTGTCCATTTCCTGAAGATTTTCAAATTTTGTTGAATATAGGTTTTTATAGTAAGATCTGATGATTTTTTGAATTTCCTCTGAATCTGTAGTTATGTCTCCCTTTTCATTTCTGATTTTGTTAATTTGGACACACTCTCTGTGTCCTCTCGTTAGTCTGGCTAAGGGTTTATCTATCTTGTTGATTTTCTCAAAGAACCAACTTTTGGTTCTGTTGATTCTTTCTATGGTCCTTTTTGTTTCTACTTGGTTGATTTCAGCTCTGAGTTTGATTATTTCCTGCCTTCTACTCCTCCTGGGTGTATTTGCTTCTTTTTGTTCTAGAGCTTTTAGGTGTGCTGTCAAGCTGCTGACATATGCTCTTTCCTGTTTCTTTCTGCAGGCACTCAGCGCTATGAGTTTTCCTCTTAGCACAGCTTTCATTGTGTCCCATAAGTTTGAGTATGTTGTATCTTCATTTTCATTAAATTCTAAAAAGTTTTTAATTTCTTTCTTTATTTCTTCCTTGACCAGGTTATCATTGAGTAGAGCATTGTTCAATTTCCACGTATATGTGGGCATTCTTCCCTTATTGTTATTGAAGACCAGTTTTAGGCCGTGGTGGTCCGATAGCACGCATGGGATTATTTCTATCTTTCTGTACCTGTTGAGGCCCGTTTTTTGACCAATTATATGGTCAATTTTGGAGAAAGTACCATGAGGAGCTGAGAAGAAGGTATATCCTTTTCCTTTAGGATAGAATGTTCTATAAATATCCGTTAAGTCCATTTGGCTCATGACTTCTCTTAGTCTGTCGACATCACTGTTTAATTTCTGTTTCCATGATCTGTCCATTGATGAGAGTGGGGTGTTGAAATCTCCCACTATTATTGTGTGAGGTGCAATGTGTGTTTTGAGCTTTAGTAAGGTTTCTTTTACGTATTTAGGTGCCCTTGTATTTGGGGCATAGATATTTAGGATTGAGAGTTCATCTTGGTGGATTTTTCCTTTGATGAATATGAAGTGTCCTTCCTTATCTTTTTTGATGACTTTTAGTTGGAAATTGATTTTATTTGATATTAGAATGGCTACTCCAGCTTGCTTCTTCTGACCATTTGCTTGGAAAGTTGTTTTCCAGCCTTTCACTCTGAGGTAGTGTCTGTCTTTGTCTCTGAGGTGTGTTTCCTGTAGGCAGCAGAATGCAGGGTCCTTGTTGCGTATCCAGTTTGTTAATCTATGTCTTTTTATTGGGGAGTTGAGGCCATTGATATTGAGAGATATTAAGGAATAGTGATTATTGTTTCCCTTTATATTCATATTTGGATGTGAGGTTATGTTTGTGTGCTTTCATTCTCTTTGTTTTGTTGCCAAGACGATTAGTTTCTTGCTTCTTCTAGGGTATAGCTTGCCTCCTTATGTTGGGCTTTACCATTTATTATCCTTTGTAGTGCTGGATTTGTAGAAAGATATTGTGTAAATTTGGTTTTGTCATGGAATATCTTGGTTTCTCCATCAATGTTAATTGAGAGTTTTGCTGGATACAGTAACCTGGGCTGGCATTTGTGTTCTCTTAGGGTCTTTATGACATCAGTCCAGGATCTTCTGGCCTTCATACTTTCTGGCGAGAAGTCTGGTGTGATTCTGATAGGTCTGCCTTTATATGTTACTTGACCTTTTTCCCTTACTGCTTTTAATATTCTTTCTTTATTTTGTGCGTTTGGTGTTTTGACAATTATGTGACGGGAGGTGTTTCTTTTCTGGTCCAATCTATTTGGAGTTCTGTAGGCTTCTTGTATGTCTTTGGGTATCTCTTTTTTTAGGTTAGGGAAGTTTTCTTCTATGATTTTGTTGAAGATATTTACTGGTCCTTTGAGCTGGGAGTCTTCACTCTCTTCTATACGTATTATCCTTAGGTTTGATCTTCTCATTGAGTCCTGGATTTCCTGTATGTTTTGGACCAGTAGCTTTTTCCGCTTTACATTATCTTTGACAGTTGAGTCAATGATTTCTATGGAATCTTCTGCTCCTGAGATTCTCTCTTTCATCTCTTGTATTCTTTTTGTGAAGCTTGTATCTACAGCTCCTTGTCTCTTCTTTTGGTTTTCTATATCCAGGATTGTTTCCATGTGTTCTTTCTTGATTGCTTCTATTTCCATTTTTAATTCCTTCAACTGTTTGATTGTGTTTTCCTGGAATTCTTTCAGGGATTTTTGCGATTCCTCTCTGTAGGCTTCTACTTGTTTATTAATGTTTTCCTGTCTTTCCCTAAGGGAGTTCTTCACGTCTTTCTTGAAGTCCTCCAGCATCATGATCAAATATGATTTTGAAACTAGATCTTGCTTTTCTGGTGTGTTTGGGTATTCCATGTTTGTTTTGGTGGGAGAATTGGGCTCCGATGATGCCATGTAGACTTGGTTTCTGTTGCTTGGGTTCCTGCGCTTGCCTCTCGCCATCAGATTATCTCTAGTGTTACTTTGTTCTGCTATTTCTGACAGTGGCTAGACTGTCCTATAAGCCTGTGTGTCAGGAGTGCTGTAGACCTGTTTTCCTCTCTTTCAGTCAGTTATGGGGACAGTGTGTTCTGCTTTCGGGCGTGTAATTTTTCCTCTCTACAGGTCTTCAGCTGTTCCTGTGGGCCTGTGTCTTGAGTTCACCAGGCAGCTTTCTTGCAGCAGAAAATTTGGTCTTACCTGTGGTCCCGAGGCTCAGGTTCACTCGTGGGGTGCTGCCCAGGGGCTCTCTGCAGAGGCAGCAACCAGGAAGACCTGTGCCGCCCCTTCCGGGAGCTTCAGTGCACCAGGGTTCCAGATGGTCTTTGGCTTTTTCCTCTGGCGTCCGAGATGTGTGTGCAGGGAGCAGTCTCTTCTGGTTTCCCAGGCTTGTCTGCCTCTCTGAAGGTTTAGCTCTCCCTCCCACGGGATTTGGGTGCAGAGAACTGTTTATCCGGTCTGTTTCTTTCAGGTTCCGGCGGTGTCTCAGGCAGGTGTCCTGCCGCTCCTGGGCCCTCCCTCACGGGAGCCCAGAGGCCTTATACAGTTTCCTCTTGGGCCAGGGATGTGGGCAGGGGTGAGCAGTGTTGGTGGTCTCTTCCGCTTTGCAGCCTCAGGAGTGCCCACCTGACCAGGCGGTTGGGTCTCTCTCTCACCGGGTCTGGGAGCAGAGAGCAGCTGCGGGCCGGGATCCGCGGGTGTGGGACTTCCGGTAAACACAGAACGTGCCCGGTCCTAGAGAAATTCTGCTTCTGTGTGTCCCAAGCTCACCAGGCAGCTTTCTTGCAGCAGAAAATTTGGTCTTACCTGTGGTCCCGAGGCTCAGGTTCGCTCGTGGGCTGCTGCCCAGGGGCTCTCTGCAGCGGCAGCAACCAGGAAGACCTGTGCCGCCCCTTCCGGGAGCTTCAGTCAGGATTTTTATTGTAGAAGTATTAAACCTTCTAACCAATGGATTTAATGTGCCATACCATTTACTTGTCTTTTCTAATGTCTTATATTTGTTTTGTTAAATCTATTCAGGTATACATTTCTTCTCTTAGATACTATTTCAAATGAGTACTTTCCAAGCTTCATATTTTAGATAGGTCATTGCTAATCTAAGTAAGTCAAAGCTGATATATTATTTTCATTTAAAAAGATGGTGGACATAGCAGTAATACAATTAATATGAAAATACAGCAGCAATCAGAATTTAATGAAAATATAGACTGTGATCTATTTGTGTTGAACCCTTTTGATAATTTCATTCATCACCACATAGAAAAGTTTAAAATAGAAAGTACAGTGTTAATTAGTTTTAATTTAATTTAATGCTTTTTTACTCCTCATCCAATTATAATAAATGTGTCACAATGTGACACGGAACATTTGAAGCTACCTAGCAGCCTTCACACAAGACACAGTGACCTTTTTGTTGAATCAATTAAGTTTCTCCATAAAATAAAGCAGCACTTTGCCCATGAAAATTGGTGCATTTTTGTTGAAAAGATGGGGGGAAATCACCAACATCACAGAGACATAATTCAATTTTTACTCCCTTTATTTAAGAAAAAATATAATCATGTAAATGTCACATTATGACCAAGATGGTTATAAAACCAGCCACAAGTTTAATGACAAATTTTATGTTCAGAGAGGAAGCATAATGAGCTGTGCCATCGTTATGAACCGAACCAAACAGAGACCCGTGGATCCTGTGTATATTGTGGGAAAGCAATTATATCCTAGAACAGATGTGCAGGTGTGTTAGTGTAGCACAGAGCATCCCCAGCCAGAGTTGGCATTTAGCATGTGTGTGGGTTTATCAGGGAGAGGGGTACAATTATTTGTCTTTCTTGATACTGGAGCTTCTGAGAATAGAGAATATTTTAAAATCAGTTCACGGTAATTTTAAATTCTGAGATACAGCCTGGAAAGAAACGTTGGTGTGAGAACTGACAGAGGCTAGCCATCAGTTCTACAGGGCAATACAACCCTGCTGTGTTCACAGGCAAAACGTGACAGTCAGCACTTTGCTCCTGATAGTAATTTGGTGTTGAGAGAAATCTCCCAAAACTTACAGCCATGGATGAAAATCTTTGCACCTTGCTCGCTAGGTTTCTACAATGAGTCCCTTCTTTTCCAAATTGAACTTCACCAGCTCCTGAATGAAAAGGTCACCACCAGATTCTGTTTTTCTATTTGGTACTTTGAAGAATCTAAACACATCACTCTAGCTAGAAATATTTATTCCCAAGACACCTAAAGAACTGAAATAACCCCCAAACATTTTCTACCACTCCTGATGTTGATGATCATTTAAAAAAAAATCTTTAATCTTTTTTAATCGTTATTCCCCTCTTGTTCCACCCTCAGACACTTCCTCATACCATTCCTCCTCCCCACTGTCTTCAGCTCTTCCCCGCCCCCCACACATACCCTCCAGCGTGCCTCCCGACCCTCTGGGATCTGAAGTCTCTCAAGGGTTAGGTGAGTCTTCTCTCACTGAGGCCAGACCAGTCCTCTGCTGTATATGTGTCAGGGCCCTTATACCAAGCTAGTGTATGCTGCCTGGTTGGAGGCTCAGTATCCAAGAGCTCTCTAGAATCCAGGAGACAAGACTGCTGATCTTCCAATGGGGTTGCTCTCCTCCTCAGTTTTTTCCAGCCTTTCCCAAATTCAACCACAGGGGTTCCCGACTTCAGTCCATTGGTTGAGTGTAACTATCTGCATCTGTCTTGGTCAGCTGCTTGCTGGACCTCTCAGAGGGCAACCATGCCAGGCTCCTGTCTGTAAGCACACCATGGTATCAGTAAGAGGCCTTGGAGCCTCCCCTTGAGATGGGTCCCAGTTTGGGCCTGTCACTGGACCTCCTTTCTCTCAGTCTTGTCCCCATTTTTGTCGCTGAAGTTTTTTTAAACAGAAACAATTCTGGGTCAGAGTTTTTGAGTGTGGAATGGCAACCACATCCCTCTACTTGATGCCCTGCCTTTCTACCGGAGGTGCGATCTACAGATTCCCTTTCCCCACTGCAGGTCATTTCTTCTAAGTACCCTCCCTTTGAGTCCTGAGATTCTCTCACTTCCCAGGTCTCTGGTACTTTCTAGAGGATTCCCTCCATCCTCCACCTCCCAAGGTTGTTTCCAATCATTCTGTTGGCCCTCAGAGTTTCACTCCTGACCCCTCCAATACCTGATTCTGTCCCCCCTTTCCCCTCCCTGCCTGCTCTCCCATTCAGGTCCCTCCCTCTGCCCCCACCCCAGCGATTGCTTTCTTCTCCCTCCTAAGTGGGATTGAAGCAGCTTAACTTGGGACCTTGGCTTGTTAATTTTAAAATGGGTTTCTCTAATTTACTTCATATGAAGACTTAGGAAAGCAGGAAGTCAAGTAGGAAGTTTGAAACATCTTAAAGTAACTAAAACCATGATGCTTAAATTTGATCAAAATGTTCAAATAGCACAGCAGCTTGTCTATGAGCCCACAAAACATTTAATAATAGCTTTTATCTTGTGTAGATATTCAGTATTCTAAAAAAATGTATCCAAAAGATAGTGTCGTCATCTATGTCTAATGTCCATGCAGTCAATATCAAGTTCTGAGAATTAGAATTAGTGCCGTGAGAGATTTTATTCATGGATATACTTGGCAATGTATGAAGCATGCTACACATATGTACTTACCAGCAAGGCAGGTTCTGAGTACATACACAAAATATGATTTAGTATGATTTACTTATATTCGTCCTCAAACTTGAACTTTCATAATCCAGCTTTGAGACATTTGGCAAACTGTAAAAATGTATTTTAATTTGTTTAAATCAAGGATACCTTCAAAATAAATATTTTATAGTCTTTATGTATTCTCCCTTAATATATTTATTTTTATTTGTCCCATTTTCTCAGAAAAAGTTAAATGCTTTGATACTAAAGAGCATTTTTTCCTGACAATCTTGCTGATACTTATAATATTTGCACCACAGAAATGGATGCCCCATATTCTGATCCTTATTTATTTTGGTATTAAAGTGAAAATGAGGGCCCATTGTTTTATCTTGTTTTCTTTTAGTTTCTGGCTTCTCAGGTCTAGAAACAATACATGAATAAAATAAGTTACTTATGAGTGAAGTGGCACAAAGATAATGGACTTGATGTCCTGTTTATAAAAAGGGAAAATATATCCCTAAAGAGGCACAGTTGGATCAGGGGGTGAGAAGCTATCCTCTCCTGTTTTCTATGTTCTCATTCATGTCATAATCGAAGAAATAAACTGCATCAAGAAGATCTTTATGAGTTGTCTTCTCTTTATTTATCTTATATATGCATGTCCTTTCTAGATCTCTTTCGTAGAATAAAGTTCATCTATATTCCCATGTTTTCTTTAATGAAAAGTAAGACGTTTCTTGGTGAGAAGAGAGAAAGGGAAAGCCATTTCTTCTTTATTTTGACTGTGTGGAAGACCATGGTGAGGTGTACTGAGACACCATTTATTAATTCATCTTTGAGAAGACAAGCAAAGGGAGATCATCATCTGCTCTTTAGAGTATAAATTGGTTTCTGGTTTGTCATTACGCCTGACATGCTGATTTGTAATCTCACTGTTTTAGTCATTAAGACCCAGTTTTAATATGATTAACATTTTTTATTCCATTTACGAAGTGATGCTGGTCCCTAATTTTTGAGAGCAGGATAACCCTCAGTTGGCCTTATGTAAATAAATCATATCTTAATGCCCTTGAAATCGGAGCATCCCCTAGGAGGACAAGCTGTAAATCAGAGTGGAAGGAAGTGAACTCAGCCCTGGAGGCCAGTGCTCCAAATGGCATCGTCAAGATGAATCAAATGCCAGTGTTCCAGAATTTTAATTCATGGCACTTTATCCTCCGTTTCAACTGATGCTGTCATCTTGAAATGACAGACAGTGAGTGCAAAATTGCTATTGCATAATTTTTCTAATCTCTCATTTATGGACTAGGTTTGATTGAAAGTTCAGATTTTGATATATGAGAAAACACATTTTTTCCACATAAAGAAAAGTATGTGTGTCTATATGTATGTCTAAAATAAATTTACCATCTAATACTGTCTCAGCCAGGGCCTTTGTTTTATTACAAATGAATAGGCATTATCCTTCTGGGTGCTATCTAACAATCCCTCCTATAATTTATTACCATCTTTCTCCTAAAAAATATATTATTTTTGTCAAGTTACAGAAAAAGTCAAAATATTTCTGGAAATTACCCATTCATTGTTGGTACAAGTCACTAAAAACACTAAAAACACTAAAAGTGGACACTCACTATGGTCACATTCCTATTATAGTAACTACCTTGATAAGCATGGTATTATAAACTTATAAGTAAACAGTGTACATACATGTGGACCCCTCCTGCAGCCATGATGTAGAATAAATGAGACAGACCTAACCAGGTAGACCAGAAACCCATACAACTACAGAAAACCTGGTTCAGCATAATTCATCTGTGTGGCAAAAGTCTGGGTTGTTGGACAGTCATCTCTTTCAGAGAAAGGCCTTGATGTTTATGGAAATCATGTGTGTGTGTGTGTGTGTGTGTGTGTGTGTGTGTGTGTGTGTGTCTGTATTTAATTTATTATTGCTAATTTTTATGTAGCTGCTGGTTTTAAATATTCCTTTGTGAAAATTACTATAGCTAAGCATTGCAAATGCATTTCCCTATAAGCAAGTTAAGTTGATTCGCTTCTGTTGGAAACAGGAGGGATGATCAGAAGAGTTACTAAGCCTGGGGTGAGGCTACAGTTTGCAAAGCTAGTGAAGGCTCAGATATCCGTCTTTTCAGGCTTTCTCTAGCGTCTTCTACTTGACTTCAAGTAATTTGTTTTTTTCCTTTCTCTTTTTTTCTCCTTCTTTCTCCAAAGACCCAGCTAATCCCCAGTGAGCTTAAGACTTTGAACCAGCAAGAAGTACACTTAGGACAGGGAGAAAAGCAGTGTGACTCCTCTTACACTGAGAGAGCACCTCAGCAACTCAGTATTTTTTCCCACATTCACTCACAGGTCTAACCAGGAGTTCCCATTGACTTGTGCCTTGGCAACTTAGAGGCTCAATGACCCCTACTGGAGAATGCCATCAATGAAACTGCATTATATACTTTTGGTTCTTGTAGGCTTGTCCTGCAGTCTTGACACTTTAAGGCAGAGTATAGCTACTTGTTCTAGTGACTATAACAAAATACCATGATGCATGTGACTTATTAACAAGAAAAATTTTCTGACCATTTTTAAGCCTGACAGTATATAGGCATGGTCAGGTCCAGTTAAAGTCATCTTCTTGGTTGCTGAAACTGCCTTCTCATTGTGCCATTACTTGGCAAATAAAGAATTAGATATCTCTTGGGTAATCTTTTTAATAAGAATGTGGATGCCATCCATGAAGGCTAAGTACCTAGCTATGGATTAGTCAACTCCCAGTCAATGAGTGGTGGTGGAAATCCCAGCTTATTGGTGTCAGGAGAATCTAACCACTGAGTTCATTATGTTCTATCAAAAGTAAAAAGTTTCCTGTTCTTAGAAATCTTAAAAGAGAAGATTTCCTTGAGAGGGTGACTCAGGATGATGTCACAGTGAAAGGAAGTGAAATATGTAGGCAGTCTCCCAAGGTTCAGGTCGTGACTCAAATCCAGGTCAGATAGATTCAAAGATTAAGCTGTTGCTTCAATTAAAATAAATTAAATAAGTAAAATAAAATAATAGCAATAAATAACTTAGATATAACAGGTTCTATCTTGATCAGAGTGGTGGAAAACATACTAATTTTTTAAACTAAACAAAGTGGGTAGAGTCCTTTATTCACAGTAGGGAGTCAGTACATAATGACTAGTGGAGAGAATTTGCCAAATGAATCTATTTCAAAGCCTCTTATTCACAGATAGAAGTGTTTTAACTTGTTCTTATTGTAACTTGTTCTTATTGTATATTCTTATTTCAACATGAACTTGGCCTTCTGGCCAGGCACACCTCACTAGTCCCTCTTATGAATCTTCCTCTTCTTCACCCTTTACATAGGCTCAGGGAATAGAAGACATGTCCTCAAGTTTATAGAACCAATACTTGATGTCCAGATCCACTTCACTGATGTAACTATTTTCTCACAGTTTATACTCTACAGGTTCTTGTAGGCTTTGGGCATCCCTAGCACATGCTGTAATTTTTTGTGACATTGCTTTAGCCTGCTCTCTTTATCTGAACTGCTCCCCCTGGTGCTGTCTCCCTGTAATTCTTTACTTTTCTCCTGAGTCATGTTCTTCACGGACTTAGGTGAGATCAGTTTGTTCATGCTCATATGGACACAGACTTCTTTTGTAACTCAGTAACTCTTCCTCTTGAATATAGACTTTCTGGAAGCCAATAGTTCTGGATGGCAAGGCTACTGCTGTTTCTCCTTTCCTTGGACTTGTGGCTCTCTGTACAGGCAAAATTACTTTATTAACTTATGACTGCAAATACCTAAATTAATGATTGGCATTAAATTTCTGAGCAGATGAATGAGTGAACACATACATGGTGGTATATTTAAGCGTGCGGAGTAATCTCCCTTAGAACTAAGTCTCCATTCCAACTAAGTTTCCTATCCAACACCTCAGTTAAAACAAAAGTAGTAGTGAAATCAAAACTAAGATTTAATATATTTTTCTTGGTTGTTAGTATACTCTGCTTTGAATTTTACCCATGTGTGATTTGCTTTTGAGAATCCTCACTAGTGATCACCAGTGCAAAGCCAGATGTCCTAGCATGTGGATTTGGGGTGTGCACTTTCTCACCCTGAGATGGTGAGCTGAGCCGTGGTGGTTACAGCTTAGACAGGATTCCCTGAGGAGATGATCCTATTCACAGAGGTCAAATGAATCCAAGTGATTTCCCTCATCTCCCTTGTAGAACTGAAGTCTCTTCATTTCTGAGAGATCTGAGTTAATGAAGTGAAGGACAAAATATGGTGTTGTCTGTTGGGGGACTACTTCCTAGTCCTCTACTTCTAGGATGAGCTCTTGGAATCTTTGATTATTCATCATCCCACTTAACTGGGACTGTAATCATTGATGACTCAGAAAAGAACGGAAATAAAAAAAAGAACTTTCCGTCTTAGTAGCACTAACAGAAGCTTCCTCAACTCTATCCGTCCTATTTCCTGTTGGTTTCCTCTATAGAAAAGGTTAACCCCCATGAAATCATAATTTGGTACTATATATCCCCCTAAGACACTCAAATTTAACATGTAGCATTCAGTCCTTTAAAATAGACTTTGGTCCGTTTCATCCCTTTCTACCGTATCCCATTTATAGGCTTATCATCTACAGAATTCTGGTACCACCATGACTGACTTGGGTGAGTCATCCCTTCATCCTCTTCCCCTCTAAGGGGGAGAGTAAAGAACCAGGAGAGATGAGAGATAGTCAAGATCTTATGTTGAAAAATGTCATGTCTGTTTTGCTTTGTTCTCCCTTCCATGCCTTTCTCTTAGCAGACATCCAGGATTGATTTCGACACAGTCTCAAGTAATCAGTTATGCAGAGTTTTTCCCCTTGTAGAGAAGTTGAATTGATAAAAATAAAATAACAAGGACTCCTTTTCCTAAATCTGTTATCAAATTAACTTTATTGTGGTGTATGTTTTATGTAATTACCACACTAAACTAATTGAATATGTTTCAGTTACCTAGTCTGGCTGTTATCTTTCATCATTATTTCATCACAGTTTTAAAGATTGTTTTTCTCAGCAAATACCATAGACTTGCATATCTTTAACGACACCATTTATTTCTCTGAACTTGAAGTTGGGAAATACAAGGTCACAGTGTAGGTGGATTGTGTATCTGGAGAGGGCCTTTTGTCTCTTTGGAGTTGATTGCCTCCTCACTGTGTTCACAAGTACTTTCTTCACTGCATATTTATGGAAGGAAGGAATGAAGGGAGGGAGGGAGGGACAGAGTGGAATAAGGAAAATTAAGAGACATAAGACTGTCTCTTTTCATAAAGACACCAA